>NW_003314334.1:536919-761462 GCF_000143415.4 Selaginella moellendorffii
AAAAGAGGAGTAACCGGGGCTTGTTCGCATACTGACCTGGCCGTAAGCTGTAACTATTATGGCAGTAGCACACATGCCATAATATTGACACTTACGTTATTTTGTTTGAAACATGGGATCCAAGAGAATTCTACGTCATTTAGACTCTTGCGTGATCTCCCTGTCTGCCAGGTACTAAACCTTAAGGTATTTGACGACAAACTAATTTCTGGTTTTGTTCAGCCGTTGCAACAAGACCTTGTGTTCTTCACTTCTTAAGAAGGCATATTCAATTATCATTTGGTTCTGTTCCAAGGCTACTCGGGGTAGCCACATTTTTACAATTCAAGTAATAAATTCCAAGTCCTTGAGGTGTAATATTTACAAAAATGTTTTCTCCTACCTTAAGCACAAAGCTCGAACTTTATCGCATGTGGCTCTTGACCTTAAGTGCCTGTGTAACACAACTTTACAGCCAATTGAACTCAATGAGATGGAAGCACGGGTGATTCTTCGTCTTCATTGTTACCAGCGAGGGCGTCTTTGTCCCTGTAGACTATCTGAAAGCCACCACCAACGCCATGATTTAGGCTGTCGATCGGAGCCTCACGGGTCCTCCACGTCCAGAGAGACGTGATTAAACACGAGCTGACACGCCATCATTCTCCTCCAGACGAGAGCATACAGCTGCAACGCATTCTGCTCCAAAACATTCGCCAGGTCCGATGGAAGACTCTTGATGCCTGTCGGTCTCGAGTTGGACCAAAACTTCCGAGGACAGTGTTCTTGCCATATCTCTCTTTTGAATGCTCTCGATGGCTTGAGCCGGACCGTCCTCCAACCTTGCTTCCAAAAAGATGCTCGTGGTGCAGAAGCTTTACGATGCCGGAAAGCTCACTTGCCCGCCGGATAAATCTCTGCGTCCACGTTCCAGTAAAGCTCTTGATCTCCTCCACCAGAGCAGCGGATTTGCTCGCGTCCACAAACTCCTGGCTTATCTTCCGGGTTCACTTCCTGTCTACTCTGTCTGATTCAGAAACTAGAACCATCCCCTGTGCTCCCTTGAGTGCTGTTTTGATCCGGCTGGCGAGTACTTCCAACGCCTCTCACATTTCTCAGCTTGCAGCTCCCGTGTTCCGTCTTCGCAATTGACAACTTCCACCTGAGCGAGAGAAGAAAAGCGTTCTTTTTTCTCCCTGTGCGTATAGAAAACATCTGACGAGGAAGATCTTACCTGTGATGTCAATTGAGACTATAACGTGTTCCTCGAAGTCGGCCATTGCTTGGAGTGTGCGTCGTCCTCCCCTCCAAGTTACCAAAGTCTTGGAGTCAGCAAGGACAGGAAAGCTGATAAGAGCAAACCTCGACGCAAAGGATTGCTTCCACCCAAAGCTGTGCATGCAAACGAGTGTCACGGCTTGCAAGTGTTGATTCGCAAGGAAAGTTTCTCATCTCAGGAAGAAGTCACCACAACTTCGTGAAAACGCACAGAGATCGTCTGCCATCAGTTTGGGCCACCACGCCTCAAACACGCTCTCGGTTTTGGAGCGCTTCTGGTGTTCTCTTCCTGGTACGTCTCTATCGTTTTGGCCTTGGCAGGAGATTCCCCCACTGCCACCACCTTTCCCGTGAGAGCAGCCCGTTGTTCTATCGTCTCTTTCGAGGAGTCGATGGCAGTTGATACTCGTTGATCGTTTGTGATCTGTTGAAGGATAAGTCTCTTGGAGTAACGCTTGAGGATAGTCGATCTCAAGGTCTTGAAGGCCCTCCACGTAGTATCACAATGTCGTGGGAACGAAATGGAGTTCATCAAAGGAATCCTGGATGAGGACCAAACATTTTCAAAACCAATATTACATTTAGAAGAACTTACTTGGCCAATTTCTTCTTGGTGGAAATCTACAATAGCCTTTAGAAACTGTGTCGCACGGACGACCAGCTGCTTTGCATTATTGGAAACGTCACTTCAAAGATCTTCATTGTCATGCTTGAGCATGCCTGTGAAGAATCAGAGGTGAAAAACAGTCCAAGATGTAGAGAAAAGAAAAGTTGCAGAAGCACACACCTTGCCCAATGCTGCTGAGCCCAAAGGCAGAGCGATTTGTGGAGCTGCACAAGTCGACTGTCACTAGCTTCGCTGCGTCAAAGTTCTCAGCACCAACGTGAGAAGAGATATACAACTGTGCCATGTCCGGCGAGACGTCCATCAATCATCACACCAGTAAAAGTGAATTTTGCAATTGGTCCTGTTCTACCTGCCATAACTTGTTCGTCCATGATCTCTTACCACCCTTGTCTCTTGAAAACTCCCAGGCACCAGGTCGATCCAGTTCTCGAATTCTGGAACTCCAACTTCAACACCAGCTCCACGCCTTGTCCCAGGTACCTGAGAGCAGCCAAACCGGTGTGTCCTCCCATTCGTAACTCTTGCGCAGGTGAGAGCGTCTTGCATCTTCTACTTGGCTTCATTGCTTTCACCATGTGACATCTTGTTTCGTTCCTTCTTCTTTGCAGCGTTGGCAGTGTCACTGGGCTTATTTTCCACAGCCAATCACCGTCTGCTTGGATCTGGCATTTTTCTTATCTTTTGCTGGTGTCAGTCTCACATTAGAGATTCATCACATTCTCAGCCCCATCTCTACTGTTAGCGGAAGAATAAGCATGGATTTGTGCCAATCGCCCATCACCACTGGCTCTCCCTCCCCAAAATCCCACACGATATCCTACCTGAGCCAATGGAAGCAACTGAGAACGAGCTTGAGAGCTTCCATTCTACTTGTTACTAGTCGATGATTCGATGGAGCACGTCAAGGCTAAACAACATTTTCATCCACAAGCCTTAACCCCTCGTAAATATGCTTGTATACCCCTCGTAAATATGCTTGTATATATGCTTCAAATATGCATGTTTATATAAGTGAAATTAACAAAATAGTGAAGCCAAGTGTAAATGCCCACAATGACACATTTTCTTGCCACCAGTTGTTATTGCTGTTGAAGTGCTCATAAACCACCAAGGTGGAATTGCTATTGCGGAGACACTCTTTGTCAAATGGCTTTCCACATAAGCCTAAATTTCCCAAATAACTCAACTTGTCAAATGTGCTCATCTGCCTGGGGCCAAATGGAATCTTGCCCTCTAGCCTGTTGAATGAAAGATTAAAAAATCACAGTGAATGAAGTTCTTGAAGCATGTTGGGGATGGGTCCACTAATATTGTTGAAAGAGAAGTCCAACTGCTCTATCTGTACCATCTTGCCTAGAGTTTAGGGAATGTTTCCAGAAAAGTGATTATTGGAGAGATTGAGGATGTGGAGTCCAACCAATTCACCCAAACTTGAAGGAATCACTCCTATCAATTGGTTGGATGACAGATCAAGGATGGTATTTGATGGATCGAAATATGGAAATTCCTGTTCTCTTCTTTTCACCATAAGCATTAATGGTCTCCATTGTGGAGAATTATGATTGTCATATTTGAATCCACCTAATTGGCTTATAGACCCTGAAAGACATCCTTCAAACTTGTTGCGTGAGAGGTCAAGGACATGAAGCTTGGTCATGTTCCACAACCAATCAGGTATTGGTCCATGCAAGTTGTTTCCACCCATGCTCAACATTGAGATTTTTGAAATGTGAAAGAAATGAAAGAATTTTCCAAAAACATTTGTTATCACTGATGATAATGTACCATATTCGTTGTGATAGAGTTTCTGGTAGCTCACCTTCAAATTTGTTAAATTTGTTATGTGAGAGTGAAATATATTCAAGACTTGTCATGTTTTTGAAGACATCTGCAGCAAGCTTTCCACTCAAAGAGTTATCATCAACCCGAAAAAATAATAGATGAGTGCAGTCCTTAAGCCAATTTGGCAAACTCCCAACTAATCCATTACCGCTCACATCCAAGAACCGCAAAGCACATGAAAACCCAGGACTAACTCTTGGGCATTTCCTCAGTGAGCATGTTCTCTGCCAAATTTAGGAGGTGCACCTCCCTTGAAATGGGTGGCATATGTCCGTTGAATCTGTTCCGTGATAGATACAATTCTTGAATTGAAGTTGTTGTCAAGAAATTTGGTAAGGTGGCATTTAAGCTGTTGTTATGCAAGTCAAGATTCGATAGCTGCCTTAAGTTCATTGGTATAGCACCAGTCAACAAATTGCTACCCAAAGAAAGGTCACTTAAATTTGATAAATGCTCCACGCTAGTTGGTATATTACCCGTGAACCTGTTATTGCTAAGGTCAAGGTTCGTTAGTCCTCCCATTTGTCCTAAGCTGACTGGTATGTTGCCACAAAACATGTTGTAACTCAGATCTAAACTCTGGCGATTACTTGAATATGATGGAATATCACCTGATAGAAAGTTGTAGGACAAATCCAGAATTCTAAATTGAACACCAAGTTGTGGTGGTAATGAGCCTGTCAAGGAGCAATCTATTAGAGAAAGCTCCTCCAAATGAGTCGAGTTCCATATTTCTTTTGGGATTGGCGCAGTACCATTCAAATGCCTCAAAGACAAAACTTTGAGATGAGGTGGAAGTGCTATAAAACCTTCAAAAATGTTATGAGCATGAATGTATATCTCCTCCAGCTTACTGCAGTTACCAAGCTCCTCAGGAATTGACCCAAAAATATAGCCAAAGGAAATTTCAACATGACGTAGGTTTGTTAGCTGCCCAATTGACCTGGGTATTCCTCCAATAGCAATGTCAGCCCAAATAACTTCGAGCGATGATAAATTGCCAATAAATTCCGGAATTTCACATGGCAAATACAACGTTTTCAGTTTCTTCATCATTCCAAACTCTTTTGGTAGAGGGCCAACCAGGTTATTCAAAGAGAGGTCAAGCACCTCCAGATTTTTCAACCTGGATACTTCCGGACTGATTATTCCTTCGAGATTGAGACCCCCCAAATCGAGCATTATAACGTGACCAGTAACATTACTGCAGGTCACTCCTTCCCAGGACACACAGAGATTGTGAGAATTTTCCATTGTCCAGCCGGATAGAGCAGTGTGATTTGATAAACCTCCTTTAAACGCAAGCAAAGCCTGGAGCTCATACATTTCCTATGCCTGTATACAAGCTGAAATGCCGAGCATAACATAAGCACCAAGAACAAGAGCCCCTCCCATGCCTGCAATGAACTAAATCTCTTCTCTTCTCTTTGCCACGAAGCTCTGCTCGAAATGCTTTCCTTTTTATGCCGAGCAACCTTGGCATGTAAAAAACGCATGGGCCGGAAAGCGCTCATGCAGTCTTCGTCAGTCTTCATCGTCCAAAATGCATGTGCCCATATAGGGATAGGACTTTCAAACTATTAAGAAAAAACAGGCTTTGGAAACATTAGTGATTCGCAAAGCCAGATTTGTTTTACATCATGTGACAGGAGGAGGAAAAAAATGAAGTTCCTTACTCACCTTGCAACAATCTTCCTTCGTTTCACAAAAATGTGCAGCGCCATCTTTCTTCCAACTTTTGATCCTTTGGGACATAAATCGAGTAGGCTTCTTCCAGATGTAACACCCAAACCTCCCAATCCCGATCATCACCGGCTTTCCTTTCGGATCCACTCCAGCTCCTTGGGATACTCGAGTGAGGGTACCCGAGAGCATAAACTATGACGTCATTACATTGGAGACGGCCATGCAGCTGATGGACCCTCCTTGTACAAGACGGAAGTCCCATGGTGGAATCGAAAACTTTGCTCCTGGATTTCACCACCGGCGAGCCGCACTCTTCCTCTTCCTCGTCGTTGTTGTAGTGGCACGAATGATAGCGATTACAGCCGAGGAAGTATCTGGGTCTAAACTTCGTGAGCTTGAGCTTTCCGGTGTGGCAATTAGGGTGTGTTGCTGTAGAGAGGATGTGATGTATGGGCCCGGAGCATTCCTTCATTCTTCATGCCGTGGACTTTGAGGGAGCTCTTTGAGATGTAGTTGGCAGCAGGAACAGCAGTGAGCGAGAACTGATCCAGTTCGTCGCCGTTGTAGCTCACAAGCCGTGCCGGAAAGCTCATGCTGGAGAAATCTCTGCGTCCACCGTCCGGTACTCTCGAGGAGCTCTCGATCTCCTTCTCCCGGCCAGCCACAGACTGGACCCTTTCAGCGGATTTACTAAGTTCCTTCTTCATGATAGCTTCGAGCTTAATCGTCTCAAGAATGTGCCAGGCGATGGCTTCTACTCCTTCAGCCTTCTTCTTGCTTCTTGAGGACTTACTTCGAATCTCCACCATCTTTTCATCCCTTGGGAGGCTTCTTTGCGGCATTTGTAGTGCCGCTGGGCTTTTGTTCCACAGCCACCGGTTGCTACTTGGATCTGGCATTTTTCTTATCTTTCCCTGGCGGATCCTGGTTCTCTTCTTGCGGCTTTGCTGTCCGTTTAGATTTTCTCGCAGGAGGCTTCTTCATCACATTGTCGGCCTTTCGCAGTCGAGGCTTTCAAAGCCACTCCTTTCTTCCCTTTCCTTCGAAACCATCTTCTAGTGCCTGACTGTTAGCAGAAGAGCATGCAATCCAATCCCCCTGGCTGGAATCTACTGCTAGCGGAAGAGCACGGGTTTTAGGCCCGCCCGATCTAATTCCCCTGGCTCGAAAATCCCATCTGGGGCAATGGAAGGCAGGAATGCCGAGCATACCAGCCGTGAGAACAGGAAACTCTTGCCGCTAATGCGTTACGAGGCGCGCAGTGGATAAACCCTAAGCCCTAGGGCCGTTGGATTTTAATCACTTGGATGGAATGTGGTGTACTGGCCAACCTGAGCGGTGACGAAGGTGCCCCAATCAGTACTTAGTCATGTCAAGTGGTTACGAGGACGATGAGGAACATGGAGAGTGAGAATGGTTTCTTTGGAGGTGAGAGTTATTGGATTTAACTCTTTGAGATTGACTATTCTCTGATCACGAAAAAGCCATTTAAACAAAGAATAATGTTGTAGCCTTTCAACGTGATTGCGTATCCGACTTTAGCTCAGTTGGCAGAGCGGAGGACTGTAATGTGTTGCAGATATCCTTAGGTCGCTAGTTCGAATCTGGCAAGTTGGATCTATTTTATTTTGGCCATGTTTTATTGCTTCGTGGCACATGTTTCTAGGGTTTTGTGCTGGAGCTATACTGGATTAGGGTTTGCGGAGCGCGGAGCTCCGACGCGGCGAGGGGGATTCCAATGCGGAATTTGATCTGAAATTCGAGCTGAGGGAGTAGGTTTCTAGATTTAGATCGAGGATTTCGGTGTCGCGGCGGGCAGCCATGGGCCTGGACATGCCGAAGATGCATCTGTTTCGGTCCGAGGATATGACGCTTGTGCAGCTCATCATCCCGGTGGAATCGGCCCACGGCACGCTCACGCATTTGGCGGAATTGGGAGCCCTCCAATTCAAAGATGTAAGGATTTGATAGAATGAGCTGAGGGATTGGAAGATTTCACGTTATTTGATGTGTTCTTGCAGCTTAACCCGGAAAAAAGCCCCTTTCAGAGAACTTACGCTAACCAGGTTTGTTCTCATTCATTTCGACGTATATATCTGTAAGTCGATGACTATGTTGTATTTCAGGTGAAACGCTGCGATGAGATGCTTCGCAAACTCCAGTACTTCTCGGACCAGCTCCAAAAATCAGGACTCGCACCGACGCCGTCGGCTGTAGAGAGCGATCTCAACTTCGATGAGTTGGAGGTATGAGCAATGGAATGCCTACCCCTTATTTTCCTTTCTTTTAATTTTGGCACGACATTTACAGGTGAAAATCAATGAACTGGAGCCAGAATTCAGGGAAGTGAACTCCAACCTCGAGAAGTTGAAGCGCACCCGCAATGAACTTACGGAGTTCCTTCTCGTGCTGGACAAGGTACGCCATAGCGTGTGTAATTCTAAATGGTGATGTCAACTTCGTGCAGGCCGGTGCATTTTTTGAGAGTGCGCGTCAAAATGCAAATTCGCAACAGAGGGAGGACGAGTCGATCAGTGGTGGCGAGTCTATTGAGAGTCCGCTGCTAGAACGGGTAATTTTTGTGTTTCAGTGTTGTGATTATCTTATCGACTTACTGCAGGAAATGCAAGTCGAGCCCAGCAAAAAACTAAAAGTCGGGTTTATCGCTGGCGTTATTCCAAAACATAAAGCCAACCAATTCGAGCGTATCATCTTCAGAGCCACTCGTGGCAATATGTTTTACAAATGCGTACCACTTGACGAGCGAGTTAGTGATCCTGCCACCGGCGACCAGGTGTGTTGCTAATGCTGTGATAATCGTCTTGTTCTAACTATGAGCCTCACTCAGGTGGAAAAAGTCGTGTTTTTGGTCTTCTTTTCCGGTGAAAGATCACGTACCAAAATTTTGAAGATTTGCGATGCTTTTGGAGCCAACCGGTACCCTTTCCCAGAAGAAACTCTTAAAAGACGTCAAATGAGAATAGAGGTTTGGCTGCGCGTATCATAACTTGATTTAACGTGATTACTGTTGGCAGGTTTCAGCCAGACTGTCTGAGATGCAAACAACTCTCGATGTTAGTAGTGACCATCGGGAAACCGTGCTGAAAACAATAGGCTATCAGCTGGAACTCTGGCTCGAAATGGTTCTGAAAGATAAATACGTTTATAATGCGCTAAACATGCTGAGTATGGACGTGACGAGCAAGTGCCTTGTTGGTGAGGCTTGGTCTCCGTTGGGGGCTTTACCACGCGTAAGTGATTTAATTTTATATTTGCTTCTTTCCAGTTCTCAGCTTTCTTGGCTACTCAGATCCAAGACACATTGCGATATGCAACAGTTGAAACGAACTCGCAAGTCACAACCATTTTCCAAGTTCTTCACACAAAGGAGGCTCCACCAACGTATTTCCAAGTTAATAAATTCACGTCAGCCTTCCAGGAAATCGTGGATGCATATGGGTAAGATTGTGAACCATTATTGGCTGACAAAAGTCTTATGGTCTTTTGGCCTCCAGTGTTGGAAGATATCAAGAAGCAAACCCGGGAGTTTTCACCATCGTGACATTTCCATTTCTATTCGCGGTCATGTTTGGGGACTGGGGTCACGGAATTGTCTTGCTCCTGGCAACTCTCTGGCTGCTTGTAAACGAGAGGAGACTTGGAAGTCAGGTTCGTTTGGTTTTCCTCTTCTTCAGTCTTTTATTCTGAGCTTAAAAACAGAAACTGGGAGACATCATGGAAATGGCATTTGCCGGTAGATACGTGCTGCTTCTCATGTCTCTTTTCTCAATCTATACGGGCTTCATCTACAACGAATTTTTCTCTGTACCTTTCGAAATATTTGGACGCTCTGCATACAAGTGTGAAACTCCGTCTTGCAGGTATATATCTTTCTACCATGTCGAGCTCTCTTTCTTACCGCTTTTTTTCTAGTGAATCTACCACAGTAGGCTTGGTAAAATACCGTGATAGGCCTTATGCGTTCGGCGTGGATCCTGTTTGGCATGGCAGTCGCAGCGAGTTACCTTTTTTGAATTCTTTGAAGATGAAGATGTCCATTATTCTTGGAGTCGCTCAGATGTTGCTGGGTATCGTTCTCAGTTTGTTCAACGCTGTATACTTCGCTCAGCCGCTCGATATCTGGTAAGCTCGTGAGATTGTCCAAACAGTAGTTCTAAAATTCTTTACTTTGCAGGTTTCAGTTTATACCGCAGATACTTTTCCTCAGCTCGCTCTTCGGCTACCTATCCTTTCTAATAATTCTAAAGTGGATCACCGGATCGCAGGCCGACTTATACCATGTCATGATTTATATGTTTCTAGGCCCGACAGATGACCTGGACGGGAATCAGCTGTTTGCGGGCCAGAAGTACTTCCAGGTATTGTCGTCGAGTTTGTTTTTCAGTTCGGTTTTGTTGAGCTTGTCAACTTGCACAGCTGGCGCTGCTGTTTATTGCGCTGATATCAGTTCCTTGGATGCTTCTTCCAAAACCATTGATTCTCCGAAAGCAACACCTCGAGGTGCTTTTGCGCTTGTTGGATGTCTTGTTCCTCATTATTGTCTTTGGCAGAAGACGCAAGGAGAAGGCTACGCCGGCCTTGAAGAGCATCCGGACGAAGAGCATGAAGAGTTTGAGTTCAGCGAGATTTTCGTACATCAGTTGATACACACGATCGAGTTTGTGTTGGGGGCTGTCTCAAACACCGCATCGTATCTTCGTCTGTGGGCATTGAGGTAACAATCCCGACTTCCGGCGACTTTGGGAAGCCTCCTGACACGTTTTTCTTCGTTGCAGTTTGGCCCATGCAGAACTTTCGGCCGTGTTTTACGAGAAAGTGTTGCTGCTCGCCTGGGGGTAAGTATAAGATCGCTGCCATCTTTCGAATATTAAAATCTCTGTTCATCGCAGGTATCAAAACATCTTCATCATATTGATTGGCTTCATCGTGTTCGTGTGCGCCACGGTTGGCGTTCTGCTGGTAATGGAAACATTGAGCGCATTCCTCCACGCGCTTCGTCTCCACTGGGTGGAATTTATGAACAAGTTTTACGTTGGCGACGGCTACAAATTCCAACCTCTATCGTTTGTGAATCTGGGCAAGGAGGACGAGTCATGACAGCACTGTGTTTTGTCAATAACCACATTGGTTGGACAATAAAGCGTGTATAGTATCATTTGCCATGTAAGGTCCGTTAAATCATAAACTAAAAGATATTTCTTATGCAGACATTTTTTATGAAAAAAAAAAGAGACTAAGACATCATCTTTGCGTTTTCCAGGAGGACAAAACGGCGGATTGGTCTATATACAGGACCGTACAATATGACAAGAAAAAAAAAAAGAGGAGAGGAGGAACCCTCAGATTACAGTTGTAAAGCCAAATCTGGCTGCTGGTGTTGCTGCTGCTGCTGCTGCTGCTGATGTTGATGCTGCTGCTGCTGCTGCTGTAAGTTCAGCAAGAGTTGGGATTGAGCCTGGTGCTGTGGGGACTTCGGAGACTGGAGGCGAACGTTCAAATCCGGAGGAAGCGGTCTCAGCTGCAGCTGATTGTGATGGTGTTGGTGTTGCTGCTGATGATGCTGTTGTTGCTGGTGAAGGTGGTGAAGCTGCTGCTGCTGCTGCTGCTGCTGCTGCTGCTGCGGTTGAAACCTCTGAGACTTCCAAGGCTGCAACAGGGACTGCGAGATCGCGTTGTACACCCCCATCTGCTGCTGCTGCTGCTCCTTGAGGTGGAAGTCATGGCTTTGCTGCCTAAAAAAATCGGCACTGCTCGCGTTCATGTCCGGCCTCAGTTGCTGTTGCTGGTGGTGGTGTTGTTGCTGTTGCGGTTGTTGTGGTGGTGTTGCGGTAGCAGATTGTTTCGCCATCATGCCTTGGCCGCCGAGCCCCGGCATTCCAAACAACGGGCCCCCGGCGCTCGTGGCGTTGCCGCTGCTGTTACCGTACGCTGACAAGCCATGGAACGCCATGGTGGACGGAACGGATGCCGCCGCCGCTTGTTCGGCGTTGGACCGGCCTGGATTCGCATGCTCCTGTCCAAACACTCGCGGCAAACCACCGCCACTGCTGCTGCTCTTGTCCCTTGCGCCTGATTCCTGGACCCCCAAGGCTTTCTGCAGCGACCACGCGCCCCTCGACGCGTCCATGCCTGAAAATCCTACGCTACCGTTTGGACCAAACTTAGGAGGTGCTGGAGCTGGATACCTGCTTGCCTCGGCTTGGTTCTCAGCTGCGGCACTACCGCCTGGATGATCTCTTTGGAGCGGAGGAGGAAACCTCGCGGGCGGCTTCTTTAGCTGCTGCTGTGGCTGCTGCTGTTGCTGCTGCTGCTGGGCCACTGCCTCGACGTTCCTGTAGTTTTGAACCCCGTTCCTGTGCTGGTGCTGGTGCTGCTGGTGCTGCTGCTGGTGCTGCTGTTGTACGTCGAAAACTTTCGAGACAGTCGGCCTGAATGGAAGCTGTACAGGAGCCGCAGGAGCACTGGCAGAAGTAGTTGCCATGCTGGATGGTACTTCAATCGCAGGAGGTTGCTGTGACGAGTCCTTGGCCTCGTCCCTTGGAAGAATCTGTTGTGCCGCGGGCTCGGTTCGTAAGCAGTCAGGTCGTGAAGACTTCTCATGCTCTCCAACCCAACCGGGACCAAACGGAACATTTGGAGCCAAAACCTTACGAATCTTCCTCGCAACAAAGTCCCAGGCCGGACGCTTGAAGTTTGCACCGAACAAGGCGAGGCTTTGAGCATACGAGCCACCATATTGAACTCCAGACTACAATACAGAATCTATTAGCATCATGAGGCAGGCGGGAATAATGCTTACCGGAACAATTTGTGCGACAACAGCGTCCTCAAAAGGCTCGGGAGGACGGTAAGTGTGACGACGATTCTCATCGACAGTAAGTAGTCGGCGTCCGTCCTTGAGAGAGGCAGCTTTTGATAAAGAACCTGAAAGTAACACGCACAGGTGATCAATACGATTAGTAAAGCGCAAACAGCAGCGTTTTTATACCTTCCGGAAATTCGAAATCGTTTGCAGAACTTTGAAATGGAGAATTTGACTTGTGAGATAAATCAGCCACCCGGTCAATGGTCGATGCCTTCTTTCCATCCGCTAAGCCAGCCCCGGGCGTTACATCAGTGCCTTGCTGTTCAGAAAACCTTCTGGTTGTACACCGCTTTAGCTTGGATTGTTTCCCAGGGCCCTTGCGGTGACCATTGAGCCGACCTTTCAAGACATCAAAAGCTTTTCGGGCGATGTCCTTGATAGCTTTGGCCTGTTTATTATCGGTGCAAACTGTAAGAATCAGTTTGAAAGTTTAACAAGCTCAGACCTGTTTGTAATAAATTGTTCTCGGAGCGTTGTATTTCATAGCGTTGCTGCAAATTAAATTAACATCCCTCTGCGATAGGAGGCAATTAGTCAACAGTTCCCGGAAGAAATATCAGCTCTCACCTCAAAAAGCTCAATGGATCCGTATGCCCCCTTGGAGAGTTTCTTTTTTATCGTACTGAAATCCATGGGCTCCTTGATGATGTCCAGGTAATCTGGTATCTGCAACGAAACCAAATAAGCGACCTGCAATGAGGGATATCACACGGATGAACAGACCTCTTCAGGATCAACTGGCTCAGCAAAAACTCCGTATGTATCTTTCCTACAGACCAGAAACCATAAGCAATGCTCGCTCCGCAAAATTGGAAACAATTACAGAACTCACTTTTGGAATCTCTCCAGAAGCTCTTCAAGGACCCTGTGTGGAGGAGAACCATTCTCGAGCAGTCCTGGAAGACGCAACGCACCCATTAATTCTCGGAACCGTGAAATCCAAGAGTAAAACTAACCGGAAGTCGGTGTTGGGACAAATCTCACATCTTTCTCCTGTTGCTAAGATGAGCAAACTCAGTTAAGTGATCAAACACAAACGACTAGCCATACCTTCATTCTCCGCTTGGAACCATCTTCGGCATCGGCTGTGGAGGCTGCGACCTTCTCCTCCTCGCCTGTGCCCTCGGAGGCGTCTCTAAACTTTCGTTTCCTAGAAGAATGCTGTTGCAAGCCCTCGTCTTCCATGGACTCGCTAGCACTGGCACTGGTAGTGGTAGTGGTAGTAGTAACGGCTGCCGGTGTTCTTTGGCGATGCTCCACGGACCCTCCAGCTGCTGTGGCTGCTGCCGCCGTGCCATTCGATCTAGCCTCTGGATGCCTCGACCTCGTACCCCCTGACGGCGAGGAGAGCCCGCTAGATCCAGACCCTAGACCTGTAGACGCGACGCCATTCGAGGCCGGGGCCTTAGATCTCACGCCCTGGGACGGCGGTGGGAGCTCGGGGGCGTCCTGCTGAGGCTTCCGGAGCTTAAGAATGAGCTTGAGCTGCTTCTTCTTGGGAGAGAGCGCCGATGCCTCATCGTCACGCGAAGATCGGGGCTTGGTGACGGGCTTTGTGCTAGAAACCGGTGCCGGGACCTTCTTAGCCTCGATCGGCTGCTGGATCGACGAGGACGGCTTCTTTGGCAGCTTGCCGTGGTGATTCCCGGCCCCGTGCTTATGATTCGCAATATTCTGCCCAGCCGCTGGCTGCCTCGCGAGATTGTGCTCGTGCCGCGGGAGATTCTGCCCAGCCGCTGGCTGCTTCGCGAGATTCTGCTCGTGCCGCGCGAGAATCTGCCCAGCCGCTGGCTTCTTCGCGAGATTATGCTCGGGCCGCGCAAGATCCTGCCTGTGATTGACAAGAACCTGTTGCGTCTGCCGCAGATTCACCCCGCCGGGCTTGTGATTCGCGACACCGTGCTTCACACCGGGATTTCGCCGTAGATCCGCGGCGCCGTGCTGCTGCTGCTTGAGATTCGTCCCCTGGAGGAGGCGCTGGTGGCGCTGGGAGGCGGCGGCGGCGGCGGCGGTGGCGGAGGAGGAGCAAGGCGCCGCGCCAGACGATGAGGGCAAAGAATGTGGCGGCGGAGGAGGAGGAGGAGGCGGTGGAGAAGAGGAGGAGGGATAGTGGTGGGGGTGGGTGTCCTTGTCCGCCATTCCATAAGACAATGTGTCACGCCCGCTCCCGCGGCGTTGCAGCACATACATACATGGCACCACAGCACCACATAAAAAGCGCCCAATTTTTAAGGGCCAGCGCCAGGGCCAGTAGTAGTAACTATAGTGGTAGCCTCCCTACAAGAATGGTGAATGGGTGCGCTATGGATGGATGGATGACACATCCATGGTATTCGATCATAGGGAAATCCCCACACCACACACAAGGGATAAGACCCACACACACACACCGCGCGGGGAGGGCACACCTCACCCTTCACACGCCACCAGATATGGTGGAACTGCTACCGCGGTGGCCACCGCGCGGCCACCGCGCGGCCACCGTGCGGGCCCCGCGCCGTCGGGATATCCGGGCGGCCAGCGGATATTCCGTCGGTCTGGCGAAGCTGCGCGGAAGGCAAAGGGGTGTTAGGTGGAGCCCGGTGCGTGACACGTGTACGGCGAGGGGTATATTTCTTCTCTCGGCACGGGATATTCGCGGCTCTGTTTGACTGTTGGAGTGTAGTGTAATGTAGCAGCGCGCACACTCTGTGTGTGTATGTGCGTGACAGCTTTCTGGCTATGGCGTTGGCGAGCCTTTCTCTTTGTTTTTTCACAGAGCCTGGATGATGGTCGCGATCAAGGACAATAATCTAAAAGCTTCTCTCTATCACACCAAACACACTTTAGAGTTTATAGGCGGTGGTGGTGGGAAAAAAAGTTTGGCTTGAGCAATGAGAGCGAAAAAAAGAGAGCGATTTTTTGGTACCTGTAAGCATCATCTCCCACTGGAAGAAGAAAAGGTGCGAGCAGGAGGAGGCCAATCAATGTCGTCTTTCTTCTGCTTCATCGTTTGTTCGTCTGTCGCCGCGTCGTGTGTCATAATGCTGCGCTGTGAATCAGGGAAGCCTCGCTGTTTAAGTGGAACACTGTAATTCGTGCCGGATCATAGCAGCAGCACCTGGAACTTAGAACTTCAAACTTGAAGAGACCTCTTAATCCTGACAAAAGAAACGTACCAGATTTTTGGTTTTCTTTTTGCTTCTTTTTCGAGGATTTCGACATTTGGATCTGCTGTGCAGTGACAAAGTCAGCGAAGGAAAAAACAAGCGAAGGAAAAGAAGAACCTGTGAGGAAGATCGAAGACTGACCACCATTCTGGCCTTTTTCAGGACTTAAGTAGGACCTGTGGATCGAAAGGAGTCCGCCTGTCTTTGCTCATGTACCTGATGGAGCGCTGCAATATCTTCTGCATTGGAGCGTCAGGCTCCAGCCGGGAGTCCCTGAAGTCCCTCTGGATCCGATACACCTTCTTCGCGTCCCTCAATGCGATGCTGTTCTCGAGGAGAAGGCTGTAAGTGGTGTTGTCAGGCTTAAATCCCCGAGCCTTCATGTCGTTGTAGACCGAAAACGCCACTTCGATCACGTCCTCCTTTGTGAGTCCTCGCAGCAGCGCGTTCCAGGTCTTTACGTTAACTTCCACTCCTTTCCTGAGCAAGCCTTGCATGAAGTTGTAAGCCGACTTGGTTCTTCCGGCGTTGCCAAGGCAAAGTATGATCGCTGTGTAGGTGTAGATGTCCGGCTTGAGCCCATCTCTTTTCATCTCCCGGTAAACTTTGCGAAGCCTTTTCCTTCGTCCCCGCCTGGCCAGCCCATAGAAGAGGAGATTGTAGCTCCATATGTCCGGGACGTGGCCAAAGTACTGCATCTCCCGAAAGATGTTGTAAACCAGCGATGGCTTGTATGACGTCCCGACCGCTCGGAGCAACGAGTTGAAGACGCGGGTGTCGAGACGGACATTTTTCCGCTTCATCTCTTCAAACAGCTGCAAAGCTCTGTTGACTTTGCCGGCTCTTCCGTAGCAGTCGATCATGGTCGAGTAAGTCATGGTGTCCGGTAAGAGCCCCAGCTTCTTCATTCCCTCGAAGTACATGGCCGCCATCTTCGTCTTGTTGGCTTTGCACAGACCCGAGACTATGTAGTGATAAGTTCCCACGTCCGGTGATAGCTGATCGGTTTCGAACATGTGAAAAACCTTGAGAGACTTTGTCAGCTCCGAGTCCTTGACCAAGTTCTTGATCATGATGTTGTAGGAGCTGACGTTGGAGATACGATATCTTCTCATGCGTGACAGTATCCTCGCGGACCACTTGTGTTTTCCGGCCTTCCCAAGGCAGTCCATGAGAAAATTCCCGGTCTCCACTCTAATGTCCGAGCCTGTGATCGGGTACTCTTGGAACAGTGTGTAAGTTTGCTCGGCCATCCCTGCCCTTAGAAGAATGCTGAAAAACTTCTCTGTCGTGTCCGCGTTCACACGAACCATGCTTTGGAGCATTCCGAGGAAGAGTATATGCACGGCCGAGAGATTTCCCACTCTTTCAAACGCGTCGATCAGTGTAAAAAAGATCCCTGCTGATGGCTTTGAACCTTCCAAGAGAAACTCTCCCAGCATCTTCTTGGCTCTCTCTTGTTCTCCAGACTTTAGCAGCAGGCAGACGAGTAGACTGTGCGTTGTCGTCGATGGCAGAAAGCCAAAGTCCTTCGTTGCCTGGAGAACTTTGATCGAGCCTTCGATGACATCCAGATTACTGAAGCTTCGTATCAAAACTTTGAGAGTTCCACCACTAATGTTCGAACCGTGGATATCGTTAGCCGAGTCCAGAGCTTGCATAGCGGTGAAAACTTCCTGTAAGTTTCAGAGTTATAAGCGCGAATCAAATGCGTAAAAACAACCAACCTGGTCGATCAGATTAGCTTGTGTTCCTCCAGTCCAGACCCTGCGAACATAAAACTTTAGAAACAATAGAAAACGAGAAGCTTGAGTTCCTACCTTCTTGTCGGACTCTCTACCAAGGATTCTTCCTCAGCCTTGGCATTCGAAGAAACCAAAGCCAGCGCCTTCTCTCGCTTGAGTCGCTCCAGGAACACCGAGATCTTTGAGCGACTTGATTCGATCTTCGTCTCCTCCATCTGGAAGAATTCGTTTCCAAATTCCAAGCTCGGCACCTCGAGATCAATCCGGTTGTTCACAACTGCGGAAGTAGCAGCAGTAGCTTCAAGAACTTCCGGAGCTTTCGGAAAGACTTGCACCTCTTGTTCTAGCTCGAGAGGTGGTGGAACCAGATTTTTTTCTTCCACCACCACCACTGGAGGTCTGCGCCGAGCCACCTTCTCTTTCATCTTCTCCCACCTCGCCGATTTCTTCAAGGACGTATCGCCCTGGAGGGGCTTGAGACTTCCCAAAAAAATAGCCAAATCCATTCCTTTCGACTCCTCAGATTTTCCCTTCGCCTGTGCGCCTGGCTCGATCCTGTGCTGCTGCTGCTGCTGGAGCGCTTGATCCTCTCGAAAATCTAGCACAGACTGCAAGGAAACCTTCGGAGATCTCTTGGCGACCAGAGGGGGATTGAAATCCATGGCGCTCTTGCGGAGCAGCGCCTTGCCGTGAACGCGCAAGAGGAGCTGGACATCGCTGTCTGTGATCCCTGCATTCTCCAAGGCTGCCGTGGAGAAGCCATAGCCTCGACGAAGAGCATACCTTAACGCGCGCTTGGAGAGATCGCCATGCCTCATAGAAGAACTAGCGCTTCCTCTTTATTTTAGGGTTCTTGAGGATGGGCGAGGTAGGACACGGCAATGCGGCTCGACGACGCAAGCGCCACCGCGGGATTTTCGCGAATCTCTTCTCCATCTTCGCGTGCTTCAGTCCCGTTGCTGGATTGAGCGGCGATCGCCGCGAGGAAGGCGTTGTTTTGGATCGAGACAAGGGTTTGGCATCGTCTTCCGGTAGAGAGCCGCGCGATCTTGATCGCGACGAGCAGCAGGAGCAGATTATCCTTCCATTGATGTCACAGTCGTCGTCCCTGATCTCACAAGAGCTCCAATCCGTGCTACATTCCGCGCTGCCTACGCTAGCTCGGCATCGGCATTGGCTTCTCCTCTACAGGTAATGTGGTCGATCCATCGCTGCTGCCCACGATTTCCATGCCTTGGATCAGCTCAGCACTTGGAGAGATGGAATTTCGTTGCTTACACTGTACCGCAAGAGCTCCACTGTGATTGGCCACTGCTTATTGGTAAGAAGAGAATCATTTAATTTTCATAGCCAAGCCCCTTCTAGTTGTTAGTGATGATCAAGCAACTTTTCTTTGACATCGTTTTCGATTCTTCAGGCTGTGGCAGACACTAAAGGGACTGTTTTTGGAGCTCTTTTGTCTGCACCATTGAATCCAAGCACAACGAAAAAGTACCAGGTTTGTCTTTATAGCCGATATGTGTCTCCAACGTGTTTGATCCTGGATGGTTTTCCAGGGGGATGCGAACACGTTCGTTTTCACTACTGTTTCGGGGGCTCCACAAGTGTTCCACTCAACAGGCAAGTGATGTTTCCTTTCTATACGTTTCATTCTTTTCCAAATCTCAGACGTTAGTGTGATAGGTGCCAATCGATACTATGTTCTCTGTACCAACGAGGCGCTGGCTTTAGGTGGTGGTGGTCACTTTGCACTCTACCTGGACAATGATTTGTAAGCGTTCCTTGTGTGGATAAGTGTGCCATGCAATTTTGCTCACTCGGTCGGTGCTGTTTCTTTCAGGCAGAATGGCTCCAGTGGCGAATCTCAAACTTTCGGCAATACATGTTTGGCATTCGCCGACGAGTTCAAACTGAAAGACGTTGAGGTTTGTGTACTCTGTCGCGTAGCTTCGTTCTCATAATCAGTTCTTGTACTGCAGCTTTGGGGTTTCCAACGCAATTGAGTGCTCTAGTTCCTAGAACGGGATATTCCAGATGATATGTACTCAAGCGGAGCACAGATGACCATTGACTAGGCAAGCAAGGAAATGAGTTCCTGGCTTTCTTCTGACAATGTCTCTTTCAGAATAATTCTGTACTTGGTCAACTGCGAAATTTATAGCTCCAATTTTTCCAGCTCAAGAAAGGAAATCTTAAGTTGTCTACTTGCACCAGGTAACCTATATAGTCAACACTGCTGAAACTTTCTCACCCGCTGGATGACTTCATATCAACTTCAGGTGGCCACAATGAAGTGAAGGGTGCCGTTTTTCTGGAAATGAGTAGTGGCAAGGGCAATCTTTTGAGTTCCCCGAAACACGACAATTCTCTCCGTCCGAGCCGTCGAGTTGGCTGGACACGCCAAGGCCAGGACTATAGAGGCAAGTTCGGTAATGCAGTAGAACTTCGGATGGTGTAATCAGCTTCCAGCAGTGTTCGTGGAGTCTTTCTGGCAGACAGATCTGGATCAAGTGATCTTTCGCTTTGCAATAGTCCTGGACTCCGTTTTCCTGCGGGAATCAAGACAAGAAGTCGAAGCAACGAAATGAAATGATTCAAAGACAAGGAAGAGGGGAAATTTGGTTGATAAAGTTTTTGCCACCAAGATCAAAAGCTTTCTACTTATTCTGCTTTTCTCTAAAGAAAGCTACTTGCAGAAGGCACTTAATCCTGGTCCTCCATAGAACACTCCTCCTTCAGTCAGGAGAGAATTGTAACACTCTGGATGTGTAGCATAAGTGGAAAGCTTAGCAGGCTCCACACTGTGGTTGAATTGAGTTAGAACTTTAAGATCAATGATGGAACTGGCCCAGGAAGCCCCAGACTCTGCAAAGTTTCCACTTCCCATTTGTGTTCTGGTGTGTCTGTTTGAAGGCCTAGTGTTCATCACTTCTCCACCCCACTGGACCACACTTGCAAAGTCTTCCAGCATGTCAGCAGGCCAGTAACCTATCACAATATCTGCAAATGTGAGCCACCATTTCCCACTTTTTTTTTCCTGAGAAAAAAAAAATGTAAGCTAGTTGGTAGCTTTGAAACTGTAAAACAGGTTTTGTTACCTTGGCAATGGACACGTCCACTATATATTGATCTCCATTTATTGAGGAAAATGGTGGTGGCAAAGAAGCACCCAGTGTCACTTGTTTGTTGGTCTTCACAAAACCCTTGCACTCCTGATTGTAGCAGCCAGTTTTGTGGAATCCATCAACCTGTGTGGATTTGAAATTAGCTCTCTTCACGAAGAGTCTCTTGACTCACTCACAGTCCAGTATGTGAAAATTCTAAGGCTTTGATTCACTTCTTTGTAAAGTGCTGGATACACCTGGAACAAAAATCAGATTGTCAAACTAATAACAATAAGTATAAGAAGAAAAGAATGCTTACATGCACTCCAGCTTCTATGACTTTAGTATTGTTGTTTGAGAAGAGAGAGATGAAAGATGCACTGTATTCTTTGGAACCTTCTACCACTGGCAGCCATACATTCAGTGTAGCCTTGGCACCCAAGAATTTTCCCTCAGCTGTAACACCTGCTTGCTGTTTAATATACATTTTAGAGGCAATCTATCTCAAAAGTTTATCCTTTAAACCTCAAATTTTGTTGAGTTGTTGTGGGTTTTCTGTACAGGTGAATGAAGCTAAAAATTCCAAAGCCAAAGACATATTAAAATAAAAAACATCTTGAAACAGAATTTAGAAATACTACCTCAATAATTTGCGCTTTCACATAAATAGTAAAAAGCAGTGCTTGGAAAACAAACCAAAGAAGCAACCTTGTATGCATTCTCACCAAATTTCCTTGCACAATCATTGATTGCTTATTCATTTATATGAGGAAAAAAATTAATCATATACAACAAGAAGCTTTTGACTTCCGCGCTTCTGTGTTTTTGGTCATTCTGCAAAGTCATGCTCGCTTTTGTCTTTAAGGGAGAATCGATTAGAGTCCACAGAAGGTGCAATGTGCTTCTCAAATGTCTTCCTCCATAAGTTTGTCTGCGGATCGAGGCAAGAACGGCTCGAACGTAGAGATTACTGTGAGGAACGCGAACACGTTGAGGAAGAAAAACACCAAATGGTCACCTGAAAGCTTCTCGAATCAACAAAACTAGACAAATGCAAGGAAAAGCTTAACGAACCAGGTAGAAACCACGCGTCTTGTCTCGTTTGAGCCCACGCAAAACTGCCACCATTCAGTCACTCGTTAACATTACCACTGGTTTGCCTGAAAAGTTCGAGAAAAACTTACACAATCCCTCCGGCTGCTGGTCCTATTGCTTTAAAAACTGAAACGACGCTCACGGAGAATCCATTAGCAGCGCCCCTTTGGCGTTGCTTCTGTAAAACAACAGCAGCACGTAGAGTTACTAGAGGAAGAAAAACTGGTTCGTGAATAGCGTACCACCGTATTGTTAATGAGCATGAAAGAGCCGGTCATTGCTGCGACCTGTACAGCTCCAAATCTCTCAACTTCATTCGACAATCAAGATTACAATATCTTACCGTGAGGACGTATTTCATAATCGAAGCCGAGAAAACTATTAAATGTGTCCAGGTACTGTTGTGAATTTTATTGAAGAAAGGGTACAAAACTAGCAGCGGAATAGTAATAAGCTGGCAAAACACTTGCGTTTAGAAAGAACAAAGAAAGAAATAAGAACGGAAACTTACTGCTGCATAGCGACAAGATCGGATTGCTCCAATCAATCTAGCAACAACAGGAAACAACAAAGACTGCGCCACAAGCATGGCGAATCCTACAAGTATCAAGTATTTTGTGATTAGTACCACTAGAAATCGTAAGAGACTCACCAGACACTCCTAGAACTGCACCAACATTAGAGCTTGTGAACCCAAGGCCGCCGTATGCGCGTGGGCTGACAGACCATAGCGAGAAAGTCTGTAAAACAAACAGGTTGAGTCACTAGAAAAATAAAACCGGGTTGCATACCTCTGTATAAGCAATATCATGAAGAGACCAGAAGCAGTAGACAGCTGTGGACGCCATCAAAGGCCAGTTTGTCCAAATGGACTGGTCCTCCTCTTGTGACTTATCAACTGAGGACTCCTCGTCCTTCACCGTGTTGTGATGTTTGTGCAACGTTTCCTATGGAATGGTTATTGACAACAATGCTCATCGCAATTGCGAGCTTACCGGAAGCGCAGGGATCACAAAAAGCGCAACTACAGCAATAGCGGAAACGCAAAGTGCTTGCAGGAGATATGGAAATCTGAGAGAAAAAAAATCAAAAAGAATTCTGCGCCAAATGATCATCATTACCTTGCAAAAATGCTGCCCTTTGTGAAGACATTCGGAAATTTCTCAGCTGGCTGAAATGACCAAAAAAAAACAAAATGTAAGCGCAGATTCTTGGCAATAAATTCCATAAACCTGAGCCAAGAATCCCCCCAACGATGGGCCAATAATCAATCCCAATCCCCAAGCGGTCCCAACCTGAACGAACTCTCGTTTTGGTTGACAGAGTGTAAATGCAAACTTAAAAGCCTCACCGTCGACATACCAACAGCCTGATGCTCCTCGCTGCAAATCTCAGAAGCATAAGCTTTCACCACTCCGAGAACCCCATTGAAGCTCCCAAGAATAAAACGGGTTGCCAGAGCCATTGCGAAATTAGTACTCAATCCGAAGAGGGTGTTGAACACCAGTCTACAAGAAAAAACACACAAACACACAATCAGGATTGATCACGAACTCGAGAGGCAATAGATATACATACACTGAAGTGATGCCAAGATACATAGCAGACTTTCGACCATACTTGTCTGCAATCCTCCCCCAGACAAGTCCAGTCACAGCTCTTCCAGCCATAAACGAAGAGCCTGGAAACAAAACTAGTGAGCAAACGGAAATGATCTAGAGAAGCGTCACGCTCACCAAGCCAGCCAGCATAATATCCAATGTCTTCATCCGATTTCGCGACGTGAAAGTCTTTCACCTGTCATAAAGAGAATGAAAACAAGCACAGTAACATCTCGAGACACTACCATGAAATACACAAACGGGTACAAAACCGAGATTGGCAGACCTGCAGAAACAAAATTGAGAGACTAGGAAAAAAGAGGGCATCTACCTCAGCCACTTACAGTTGCCGAGGATAACAATTCCCAGAAAGCCCAGCAGCTTGTATGGCACCGGCGCATTTTGCCGTTGGAGATGCGCAGCCTTGCAGCCGGGGCAATCTGGATGGCCTCCTCCATCCTTGGAAACCAGCAGCGGCACCACCTGCTCTTGCACTTCGGCTTGACGTGCAGCCGAAGTCATCCTCCCCTTCTGAACTCCTACAAACATGACAGCAGAGCTGTATTTATAGTCAGCTATAGACAAGCAATGAAATAACTTGGAAGCTACTTACCGGTTGCGTCACCTATCACAACACTGATTCCCGTTTTCAGTCCGTAAAACCAGCTCTCTTCGAAATGACTCATGTAGAGCCCATCCCGCTTGCTAGCAGAACATGAGGTGGGTTCCAGCAAAGGCGAGCTTGTCCAAAGCATAGCTTGCCTCGCTCAAGTTCCTGTGAATCTTGCAAGCGTTTAGTATAGCACCCCACGCGGACGTCGATTATCTCAAGCTCGATGATCTCCGTTGCTGCAAGCCAGAATTTTTAACTTTATGGGTTACTTGCTTACAGGTAGGAAAGACAAGATTGAGCTCGACAAGAACGTTGTCGCTACAAAAACTCCGCCTTGCCACCTGAAACATTTCACGTTTTGTACAAAAGGAAATGTGTTTCCAGCTTAAAGACTCACAGGGGCTGAAGGAAACGGCCAATGGTTGTCGTCAACCTCCTCCATGTCGAAACGGAGCATCGCTCCATCGGCAGTCTCGCGCAAACAATCCACGGACGCCTTTCCCTTCGCTGGCTGTTTGCTCTTCCGAGTCGGGCAAACCTCGACTCCATCTCTCTCCGCAATCAACGCACTTCCCTTGCTTCATATCTTCTTTTTCGACCGCTTCTGAGGAGTCATGTATCATGACATTGTTTTCTCTACGCGAGTCTGTGCAGAGTCTTGTTTTAAACATGAGAATCGATATTGCCAATGAGGATATCAAGTGTCTTCTTCCATAAGTTTATCTGCGGATCGAGGCAAGAACGGCTCGAACGTACAGATAAATGTGAGAAACGCGAACACGATGAGGAAGAAAAACACCAAATGGTCGCCTGAAACAAAACTAAGCTTCTCGAATCAACAAAACAGGACAAATGCAAGGTAGCTTAACGCACCAGGTAGAAACCACGCGTCTTGTCTCGTTTGAGCCCACGCAAAACTGTCATAATTCAATCACTCGAAAACATTACCGCCTAAAACACTTCAAGAAAGACTTACACAATGCCTCCGGCTGCTGGTCCTATTGCTTTAAAAACCGAAACGACGCTCACGGAAAATCCGTTAGCAGCGCCCCTCTGGCGTTGCTTCTGCAAAACAACGTAAAAGAAAGATTCAGAGGAAGAAAAACCGGTTCATGAATTGCGTACCACTGTGTTGTTAGTGAGCATGAAAGAACCGGTGAATGCTGCGACCTGTACAGCTCCAAATCACTTAAATCCATAAGATTACAGGATCTTACCGAGAGGACGAATTTCAAAATGGAAGCCGAGAAAACTATTATATGTGTCCAGGTACTGTTGTGAATTTTATTGAAGAAAGGGTACGAAATTAGCAGTGGAACAGTAATAAGCTGGCAAAACACACGTTTGTTGCGTTTAAGAAAGAAAAAAAAAACAGAAGAGAAACTTACTGCTGCATAGCGACAAGATCTGATTGCACCAATCAATCTAGCAACGACCGGAAACAGCAAAGTCTGTGTCACAAGCATGGCGAATCCTACAAGCATTTAGTATTCGTGATTAGCAACACTAGAAATCCTGTGACTCACCAGATACTCCTAGTACTGCACCAACATCAGAACTTGTGAACCCAAGGCCGCCGTCTGCCCGTGGGCTGACAGACCATAGCGAAAAAATCTGTAAACACAGGATGTTTCACTAGAAAATCAAACAGTGTTGCATACCTCGGCGTAGCAATGTTATGAAGAGACCACAGGCAGTAGACAACTGTGGACGCCATCAGAGGCCAATTTGTCCAAATGGACTGGTCTTCCTCCTCGCTTCTCTCAACCGATGACTCCTCGTCCTTCACTGTGTTGTGGTGTTTGTGCAACGTTTCCTATGGAATGGTTATTGACAACAACGTTGATCGCAATTGCTAGCTTACCGGAAGCGCAGGGATCACAAAAAGCGCAACTAGAGCAAAAGCGGAAACGCAAAGTGCCTGTAGGAGATATGGAAATCTGAGAAAAAGAATCAACAACAATGTCGTGCCAACTTATTAAATTTCTAATCATTACCTTGCAAAAATGCTTCCCCTTGTGAAAAAGTTTGGAAACTTCTCAGCTGGCTGGAAAAACAAAGAACAAAAAATAAGCCTAGCTTCTTGGTAACAAATTCCACTAACCTGAGCTAAGAATCCCCCCAGCGATGGGCCAACAATCAATCCCAATCCCCAGGTGGTCCCAACCTGAATATCGTTCTAGTTGACAGAGTAAATGCAAACCTTAAAGTCTCACCGTTGACATACTAACTGCCTGATGCTCCTCACTGCAAATCTCAGAAGCATAAGCTTTCACCACTCCGAGAATCCCGTTGAAGCTCCCAAGGATAAAACGGGTCACCAGAGCCATTGCGAAATTAGTACTCATTCCGAACAGGGTGTTGAACACCAATCTACAAGAAAAAAAACACACACGCAATCAGGATTAATCATGAACTCGAGAGGCAATAGATATACATACACTGAAGTAATACCAAGATACATAGCAGACTTTCGACCATACTTGTCTGCAATCCTCCCCCAGAAAAGTCCAGTCACAGCTCTTCCAGCCATAAACGACGAGCCTGGAAAGAAAACTAGTGAGTGATCTAGAGAAGCGTCACGCTCACCAAGCCAGCCAGCATAATATCCAATGTCTTCATCCGATTTCGCGACGTGAAAGTCTTTCACCTGTCATTAAAGCGAATAAAAACAAGCAACGTAACATCTCGAGACACTACCATGAAATACACAAACGGGTACAGAACCGAGATTGGCAGACCTGCAGAAACAAGATTGGGAGACTAGAAAAAAGAGGGCATCTACCAACGACTTACAGTTGGCGAGGGTAACAACTCCCAGAAAGCCAAGTAGCTTGTATGGCACCGGCGCATTTTTCCTTCGGAGATGCGCAGCCTTGCAGCCGGGGCAACCTGGATACCCTGCTCCTTTCTTGGAACCCAGCAGAGGCACCGCCGCCTGCTCTTGCTCTTCGACTTGACGTGCTGCCGAAAGCATTCTGACCTTCCGAGAGCTCCTTCAAGACTGCGGAGTCTGTTTATAATCAGCTATGGATACTCGCACTGACCGCTTGCGTCACCGATCGCAACTGTGATTTCAAAAACCCCGTTTTCAGTGCTGCTCCCTCACGTAGAGCCCATCACGCTTGCTAGCAGAACATGAGGTGACGAGCATCTCGGTTCCAGCTTGGCGAGCTTGTCCGAAGCATAGCTTGCCTGGCTCAAGTTCCTGTGAATCTTGCAAGCGTTTAGTATAGCACCCCACGCGGACGTCGATTCAAGTTCTGACGACGAGAGGACGAGCTCCTTTGCCTTCTCAATCTGACCACTTCGCGCGAGGAGATCGATCACGCAGCTGAAGTGTTCCAAACGAGCCGGGACTCCATGATCTCCAGTTAGAAGCACAAAGACCAGCAAGCTCTCTTCGACGAGACCACCGTGGTTGCAGCCGGTGAGGATACTGGTGAAAGCTATCTCGTCCGGTTCCATGCCTTCGAGGTTCATTGTCCAGACGAGACCCATGGCTTCTCCTCCATGCCCGAAGTGAGCATACGTCGCAACCATCAGCGTGAAAGTCACAGCGTCCCACTCCGGCATAGCATCAAACACTCCCTTGGCTTTTGCCGGATGACCACTTGCACACTCGGTTGCCACCATAGAGTTCCATGACACAACACTGCGTTCTGGCATGGCGTTGAAGATCAGCTTCGCCTGCTCGAGATGCCCGTTTTGAGTATAGGCTTGAAACATGGTCGTCCACGACACTACGTTCCTGTCCGGCATGCGATCGAAGAGCCTCTTCGCTTGAAGGAGAAGGCCACCATTGTCGGCGTAAGCTTGAAGCAGACACGTAAAGCTGACGACGTTTCTCTCGGGCATAAGCTCAAACACCTGTTCCAGTTCCTCGATACACCCGGCTTGGGCATAAGCCTGTAGAATGGAGTTCCACGAGACGATGTTCCTCGACCGCATCCGATCAAACAAAACTTTGGCCTCTTCGAGCTTCCCAGCTTGAGAATAAGCAGCCATCATCGAGTTCCAGGTGACCAAGTTCCTCTCCGGAAGCAAAGTTTCTCTTTGAGGATCATTGTCCACCACCTCGGACATCATCGTATCAAAAACTTTTCTAGCCTCCTCCAGCTTCCCATTTGAAGTTAGCCCGGCTATAACAGCATTGCAAGAGGCAGCGTTCCACTCGGCCATTCCTTCAAACAACCTCTGCGCATTTGCAAAATCCCCGGCCTCGCCAAATGCATGAAGCATTCCGGTACAAGCCACCACATCCCACTCTGGCATTGAATCGAATAAAAGCCGAGTCGAATCAAGCTTCCTTGCTCTTGAAAAGGCCGTCACCATTGAGTTCCACGAAACCAAGTCATGAACCGGCATCGCTTCAAACATCCCCTTTGCTACTTCCAGACGCCCCTCACGGGCAAATGCTGCGATGATAGAGTTCCATGACACGATGTTCTTCTCGGGCATTGAGTCAAACGCACGCTTGGCCTCCTCGAGCTTTCCATTCTCTGCAAACGCGGTGACCATGATGGTCCAGCTGAAAACGTTGGGGGAGCAAAACGGACTGTCGAAGGCATGGCACGCTTCGGCCAAGCTCCCACACTTGCCGTAAGTTTCAATGACCAGATTGTTGAGGTACCTGTCCTTCCTGTGCTGATTGTTCCGGAGAATGGCCTGGTGAATTTTCTTCGCTCTCGTCAAGTCCTTGACAGTGCTGCACGATCGCAGCTCGGCCGCAAGACTAATCTGTGCCTCCTTCAATGCATCAATATCAATGGCCGGTTTTTTGCTCTCAAGCGTAACGGAAGCCATTAGCAATGCTAACTGACATCTTCTTCAGCTGCAATGGACGGAACGCAGGGTTTGTTCTACAGCGTAAAGCGAGCCTTACCAAATAACTTTATTGTTTTCGAGCTGTGAGCATAATAAAGTTTCCTTTGATCTTCTTCTGGTAGTCGACTAGTCCACACAGCTTGCACAGTTCTTCGAGTTCTTTTTCGGTCCAGTATCTCAAACTCGATGATCTCCGTTGCTGCGGGCAGTCAAGGTAAGCCAGAATTTCGAACTTTATGCGTTACTTACAGGTAGGAAAGGAAAGATTGAGTTCGACAAGAACGTTGTCGCTACAAAAACTCCGCCCGGTTTCAGAACTCGACATATCTCCGCCACCTGAAATTTTTCACGTCTTTTACAAAGGAAATGTGTTTACCGGTTAAAAACTCACTGCAGATGAAGGAGACGGCCAACAATGCAATGCAGCACCAGCATGAATAGCAGAAACGGTTCCAGACGCAAAAGGAAGACGAATAACATCCGCTCGAACCAAGGCGATATCTCTGCCGACACAGAAAAACGAAGAATCACGAATTATTTTTCCAAAGAGAATGACAGACCACAGGTGGTTCGAATCGTACGCTGTTCTCAGAGATTTGTCCTGTTTGACGAACTCAGCGCATTGCCGTAGCATGCTCTCGGAGAAGTCTAATGCGATTACCGCTGCAAACGAGCCACATTTTGCCAATCGTCGAGTGAAAAGACCACTCCCACAGCTCACATCAACTATGACACCTCCAAAGGCTGGTCGAAGATACTCCAAGGCCATTTTAAGCTGAAACACATCACACATTCTTCACTCTCAAGTATAATAATTTCCCAAACCTCTTCATCTGGACCAGGGAACCCACTCCTTTCGAAGTTTTGTCGCCAGCCCCGCTCATAAATCAAAGAAACCAGAGGATTTCTACGCCAAACTTCACGTTAGCTTTTTTTTTTTCATAATCCAAATTCTACGAACAAACCTGAAAAGCTCAGTGCCAGTCGGAGGAACTTCCACATAGTCCTTGGCACCAGACGTGACAGTTAAATCCAGATACTCATTTCTAGACGAAAACGATCGCTTGCACGTAGAGCATTGAAATCCAGACTTTGCTATCGCGAACCTGGCCACAAAATCTTTAACCACGATATCAAAATCTACCCGGAACTTACTGATTGATTCCTGGCGGACCCTTGCGCAGCAACGCATCGAAACAAATCGGACAAGCTAGCAGCTCCTTCGTCCCCAATCCTCCATCAGCTTTGGCACTTGAATTCCCACCTTCAAGCTGATCGATCGACGCAGCACCTAGGGCAAGAAATCTGACCTTGCCAACCGCACAGCTCACCCGCGCTCCATTTCTCGATCGAATTCCATGCGCGCCGCAGTGGGAATCCTCGCAGCGCCGCACGGCGCCAGCGCCGACGGAGCTTAAAGCAATAGCCATCACCGCCACGCGAATATGCGAAATTTTGACCTTGAAAATCAATCCAAAAATCTTTTGATCAAGCGACAAGACATCCTAGGCCGGCTACCGTACAATCACATGAAGGCCGTGAGGTTAAACTTCGCGCCAAAATTCAAATAAAAAAACACCTTTGAAATTCTGTAAAATCTTTTGCGGGATAAAATCTTTATATATTTGTGGTACTTTTACTTTTCTTTTTCCCCTTAAAGTTTGCTAGCTAGCATGGTCAGGATTCACAATTCCAACATCCAAGTGGGAATGCCAAAGAGATCATTGAAATCCATGGAGCAAACAACGCTTTGGAACGAAGCGACGAATTTAAAGCCACACACCACACACCAAATTGCGCGCCAATGGGCCCACGACTCCCGAATGGGCCACTGACCATCACTCCGTACGCTTTCCGGCGCCGCTGGGTCGACGTCCCATCACCGCCAAACCCACGGCCACGATCCGCCGGCCGTCCCTCCTGGCCGTCCGATCGGAATCGGACGGTTTTGAATTCTCCCGCCTCTTTTCACGTGTCAGTGCGCTGGGCCATCGGCAGCCGTCCGTCCTTCCCGCTCCAACCATCGCGATCGTTTGGAGTCTCCGCCGTCCGATCTGTATCGACGGCCCAGATCCCCTCTCGGCGCCGCACGCGAGCGGCTCACTGTCGTTGGATGATACTGCCGACGGCTGGGATAATTCGCGGTCTCTCCTTTATATACATTTGGAGGGGTCCTAGCTGTTGCTTGCATTCTTTGATACTGTGCTTCCTCTTCTCTGGAGGAGCGTTTAGGTGTTCTTTCCACTAGCAAGATCGATCTTCCGGTTCTAGGGGGGATTTTCCACTGCCAGCATCGCTATGGTTCGTGATCTCCCATCGAATTGCCTGCTCGCGCTGTTCTTGCTGGCAAAGATCGACATTTCTTGGATTCCGGGCGCTGAATTCTCCCAATTTCGTGTGCTTTCTCGTCGCAGGTGGGCTACGCGCTGGAATCGGCGCCTCGGAAGCCCGTCTGGCTCGAGGCATTGCTGAGCGAGAAATTCTTCGGCTGCTGCTCGACGCACGCGACAGTGAAAAAGAACGAGCGGAATATCTTCTGCGTGGATTGCAATGGCAGCATTTGCCAGCACTGCCTGAGCAGTCACAGCGGCCATCGGCTCGTCCAGGTGATTGAAATCCCGCAGTCCTTGCGAGAATTGTGCTCCAATTCTCGCGATTCTCGCCGGAATCGCCCTCTCATCGTGAATTTCGCTTGCGCAGGTCCGGAGATATGTGTATCACGATGTGATCCGGCTCCACGACATGCAAAAACTGGTGGATTGCTCGCAAGTCCAGGTAAGAACCCGATTAGGATTTTAGCCAATCCTTCCAAAACCCCAATTTTTGGCTCTAACACTGCGATGGGATGGATGTTTTTTTCTTTGATCAGACATACATTATCAACAGCGCGAGAGTAGTGTTCCTGAATCAAAGGCCTCAGCCAAGGCCCTCCAAAGGACTTTCGAATTCTTGCGACACTTGCGAGAGGAGCTTGCAAGAGTCATACCGATACTGCTCAATTGCCTGCAAGGTGAGTTAGTGAGTGATTGATTGATTGACCACCTTTTGATTTTCATGCGTCTTCCATTTAAACTTTTCTTCTGGTTTGACAGGTTGATGCCGTGGGTAACAACCAAGTGGAGTTAGATTCTCTTGTACCTCGTCGGGTGGCCTCCTCTTCATCGACAGATGGCGGATTCAGTTCCTCTCCGGAAGATGAAACACTCAAGGTGGACAAACTGGAACTCGACGACGAATTGTCGCCAAACTCGGACGATTGCCAGTCGCAGGCATCGTCAGGCTGCAGCGGGAACAAGAACGAGGCACAGTGCGACGATCACATCGTCACCTCGGTGATGATGATCCCACCACCGAAGCGGATTCGCAGCAATCGATATCCAGGGCAGTGCTCGCCAAAGTCGGTCATCATCCCGCATTGCTCCAGCAGGAGGAAGAGCACACCGCATCGGTCTCCGATCTTTTAGAGCTCCAGGAGGGAAGAAGAAGAGGAAGAAGAGGAACTTAGCAAGAAGAATTCGAGCAGCAAGACAAGACGAGCGAGGAAGAAGACGACGAAGAAAAGAAGGCGTCAGAGGTCGGGAAAGCTTTTTCTTTTTCTTTCCCCATGCTTTCTTATCAAATCCTTGTTAACTTGTGGCGCAAGCGTTCCTAGATTTGGGAGTTTTGTAAGCGGTCAGAGGCCTCCCTACCTCTCTCGTCGTCTCGTCGCGTCCTCGCCTGCGAGATAACAAAAATTGAAGAAGGCCGCCGCGGACGTTTCACAAAGGTGGCTGGGCTTTGGACTTGGTCGACAAAGTTGGGCCTCGCCCTCTCCTTTTCTAGAATGCGGGTAAGGGGCTTTATTATATTTCTTTTTAACTCGGTGGAGAGCTACGACTGCTAGTGCTGCTGCCAGAGAAGAGATTGAGGCAATCAAAGCAAGCAAGCAAGCGATCAGAAAGAATTAAAGAGACCCCGCGCCAATCAGGAACTTTGGAAGATTTTGCGCGAGAGCTTCTTTGTCGCCGCTCGTGAGAGATTTCCCGGGAAGAAAATTCAGCTCCAGCAGCGCGGATTTAAGCGCGCAGCGTCGCGGCCATTAAAATCGCCCCGCGATTGGCGATCTTTCCCCGGCTTCCCTGTTTCTATTCTAGATTTTTTGTTTTTTCTCTCCTGGGCGTTGAAGTTGGAGAGACCTGTAACGCATTTCTTGCACCACACAACATTGTATAAAGGGGAAAAGAAAATTGGTTTTTTCTTAAACGGCCAGTCACGTGTTCGAATCCCGCCCGTAAATCCAAAATGCCGAATACGTGGCTCCGGATGGTTTAGTTTCAAGCAAACGTAGGGTAAGGCACTCGTGTGTATAGTTTAAGTTTAATACACCAAGCACGATGGGGTGATAGATTTCATGGTTGGAAATAACAAAGCTTTTCTCTTTGATACAGAAGGTGTGCTTGACAATCTCGACTATTATCAGCACAAAATCATGATATCCATTCATATACTATTTGCTGGGAAATAATTGAGGTGCTGTCAGCTCACGTTTTAACCGTTTACAAACACTTTATCTCGTTTGATCTTGCGATCGAACATTACAAACACGAACTATGATAAGAAGAAAATTTTGAAACAAAAAAGTGTCACTGACTCAATGACAGCTGTGATGGTAACTTGGCATGCACTTTGCCGCGTGTCCCGTAAATCTCCTTTTTAAAATTCCACAACGCTTAGGTCAAGAAAAATCAAAATTAAAATGGCGCCAATAGCAGGGGTTTGCTTGCAGCACATCGCGAGGGAGGCGGATGATCCACACGCCATGGCGCTCTTCTACCAAGAGGTGGGCGATCGAATTCACTGCCTGGATTATGGGATTTCAGCTCAGATTTGGGGGATTGTCTCGCTCGCAGGTTCTAGGGTTCAATCGGTTGGAGACTCCGAATTTTGGCGCCATGACCGTGATTTGGATGTCGCTGCCACCGTCGCATTCGCTGCATTTGATCGGTCGTGAATCCAAGCGCTCTACAAGCTCGAGGTAGAAGAACTTTTTCTTTTTTCCTTTTGCTCCTAGCTTTTCCTACCTCGATTTGCTACACAGGAAAGATCCAAGTGTGCTTCCCAAAAGCGATCACTTAGCATTTCGTGTCGAAAATTACAATGCCGCAGTCCAGCTTATAAAGGTTTTCTTTTCTTCTTGGTTTTACGATCCACTAAGATTTTTGTCGTAACAGGACAGGGGTATCGAGATCTTCGAAAAGACGCAGCAAGACGGGAAGATCAAACAAGCTTTTTTCTATGATCCGGAGGGTACGTAAGGAAACAATTAAAATTGGTTTGTTCACCTTTCTTGTGCCCAGGAAACGGAATTGAAATAGGAAATTGGCCAGCTTAGCAAATGTGTTTTCCAGAATGATATTCGCCTTTAATTAGTTTGTAATCAGGGTTTATCGTTATAAAAAAATGTGATGTTGGAGTAAAATTTCTGAGATAAGGAGGACCAATTGCCCAACCAGCATTTCAGTAAGTTTTCCTTATGGAGATTGTTGTATAGTCGTATACTCTCAAACACCGATTTGATCTACCTGAAAGAGAGGTGTGCTTGTCATAAAAAACTAGCATCTCATCCAGGCATCATGCTATATGCTTTAGCAATCCATGTTAAAAAAGAAGTGAACATCATGATCTTGTTGTCTCGATTAAGCAAGTCTAGCATTGTGGAAGAGATGGTCTTCATGCAGATTGTGATCTCAAGCCTAACCAAACCTTTTGGAGATGGTGGCATTAAGTTCTAGAATTCCATATCCCTATGCTTCCTATATCATACCAGCAGAATCTGCTTGCCATGGGCTTTCCAGCAGTGCATACCATGTTATATTTCCATGCCATGATCGTGGAACCATTTGGAAACCTGAAGATTTTCATGAAAATTTCAGCATTTTGATGGAGTGAGAGATTTTACCTGGAGAAGCCAAAAGATCATAGTGGCTGCAAACTACCATGGTAAGTGGTCTCATACCTCTAGGTGGGCATTGCAAGACCCTCCAAAAATATGTATTATTTGTAGACAGCTGACATAGTACATATCCTTTATTATATGCATCTATAACACCATTCTACCTCACTATCTTGTTTTCCAAAGCATGATAAAGGGGTGTTTTATAAGACCACATTAGAGCCTTGTATACCATTTTCAACTTTTCCATAGCCGAAAAAGTATTTGACCTAAGTTTAGAATTATAATTTGGAGCTTATGTAAGCCCTTATGACCTTTATAAATAGTTGAGTCTGGTCTTTACCTTGACTCAAGCTACTTATACATTTTTTTAACCCATCATGAAGGGTGGTGTTGTGAGTATCTAACTATCTAAACAATATATAAATGAACGAATTTTTCACATGGTGCAAAACTACAGGTGAATAAAGTGTTAGTTGTCCTTCTTTATGGCCACAAGTGCATTCTTTTCTACCCATTAAAATCAAGTGGCACTATTTAGTGGCTTGGTTTCTTAAATAATGAAGAAGAGTATAAATTTTAATCTACCACTACTTGATGCACAGAAAGACATCAATTATACTTATAATGATGTTATTATATACTTTCCCATTGGTTTGGGGGCATAAATTTAGTGACATGTAGCCACTAAGAAAAGTTAGTAAATGGTCTAAGCCTTCAACATGTTTGGAAAGTATTAAGGACTTAGGATGAAGAGTCTAGTTAAATGTTTAACAACAACCTTGGAATAGGCTAAGAATGAAGGGCCTTACTTCAAACATAAGACAAATAAGTGCTTAATTAATAAATGACAGATGATGGGGAAAAAGGAAAAGGCTTGGATTTTCCATGAAAAACCTTAGGAATCCCAAGATTAATTCAAAAATAAAGACAATTCACTTCTTAGAACAAAAATAAATAAATTATAGTAACCTTTATCTTATTTTAATGGCATTGCATTAGTGCTCCACTTTGCACATGGTCTGACCAAATATAAGATTGTGTTTGTAGTCCACTTGTACATGGAGAAGTATGGGACTTGAATAGTTAATTTCTAATTTTTTTGGAGAAAAATGTAAATTCTAGAGATTGTATGGTTTTATGAACTATATCCATCATCCAGTAGCAAAATCAAAATAAAAAGTTCACTTATAAAAGTTTTTAAGGAAAAAAATATACCTTATCCTTATTTTTTTTATTCCAAGCTCACAACCACTATAGCATGGCAACTTAGCTACCGTGGCATACATAGAAATCAGAGAAAAATAATAAAAGCATAAAAAAAAGTGTAACTTATACTTGAGAGTTTAGTAACTTTATAAAATGCTATGGCTTAACGAACATACCTATACATTGTTAATGTTATATATGCTAAAAAAATTGAATGTCTTATAGGTTTAGCAAGGCATTGTGGTTTTTTTTTTTAAAACGTATTTTTGTGAGCCATGATTTGAGCTCAATAATTAGTAATTTCTAATATATTTTTTAGAGTATTAAAAAAACATTCATGATGAGTTTAAGTTTATGCAAAGCATCAATTTTAGAAATCTTTAAAAAGTGGATTTTTTGTTTGTTTTAGAAAACCTGAAGAGGTGTAAGGAATATGCATAGAAGTCAAGCATATTCTACAATATTCTTTAATTTGATAGTAGTGATTTTCTACTCTTAAGCTTTGCTTCATAATAAGTGTGACAACATTAGGTTATCTTGGATTAACTGATAAAAAATATTCTAAATACCAATTGAAAAAGGAAATTATATTACAGAGTAAATTATTTATGAAAGTACAATATTTAAGCTTTTTACTCTTAGGTTAATAATGCTTATTATAATTATAGTAACAAAGTTGCTAAAATATAGAAAACTAGTGTCTAGATTAAATCCAATCTGACAGTTACTAATTCTTCAAAATGAAGTATACATAAGCAAAAAAGAAAAGAAAAAAGTATAAGTACATAGATGCTTATGCCTCTACCACAGTGAATTGGATTTGAACCCAAGCCTTTAAAGGATAAAAGCCTTTGCCTCAAACCAGGGTTGGCAGGTAAGAAAGAGATGTGGATCCAAAAAACATGATCATATAAGAATTAGGGTGAAAACAAATGGAGTCACCTATGTACCTACTCACTCCCTTGAATTAGCATTGCTTTAACTTCCAAGAGTAGCTCTCTAGTTTCTTCCATTTGCAAAGATACCTCATAAATTCGGTGACAATGTCAATATTAGAGAGGAGAACTGGAAGATCCTTATCTCACTAAGTGCTTGTGGAGGTGGTCATATGCCCCATAGTCATATATAACATAGAAAACATCCTCAACCTGTGTAAAACTACAAACTTGACAGAGACAAAAGTGGTAAGGGATGCTAGATCTGACTCATAAGCCCATCTCAATATCGAGATGGTGATTACCACAGCTATAAGTGGCAAGTTTGTAATGAGTTCATGGTGGGGCATGAGGTAAACATGCAAATTCATGCCTAGTGGATTGATTGTTTTGTAGTAAATGATATACTTGATTGCCCCAACTATTCCTATCAATAATCAATTCTCCAAAGCCTGTAACATTCACCAGTCAAACAGATCCTCAAGTACCAACTCAAGGTCAAAGTCAAGCTTGGTTGTCCATCTCTTGAGTTCTACCCACCAACCTCCATCCTATTCGAACATAAGGTTGATGGAGTCATCAATGGCTGATATCTAGAGCTTTATTTGCAGAATGTAAAGCAGACACTAGGTTTATATAGTTAATTGTTTCCTTGTGAGTAGCTCCAAGGGCCATAGACTGGACTCAAGTAGGACAATCAGGTATAACAAATCCCTTGTATGGAAGTCCATATAAATGAAATGGTATTAGAGTTCCTCTACTTGATCCTAAAGATTCCTAGAGTCATGACCTTTGCAACACACAAAGTAACTATGGATACCTTGTCTATAAAGAATTGCTACTTTGCACTTTAATTTGTGACAAGAGCATCGGCACCATTTGATTAGAGTGCAAAGGCCATCACAATATGAGAAGAAAATACCCAAATATTTGTAATTGTCCACTATCTAAAGTGCAATACCACAATAATAGATATCCTATCTTGCACTTGTCCCAACACTAATTGCATCTTGGTGAGATTAACTTCCATGCTAATGGCATCACAAAATTCACTTAATGCATCAAGTGTGATTTGCATTTGGCAGACCATTACTAGGATGTTGCCCTCCAACATTGCATTGCCAAGTTAGAGAAGAATTGCAATGAGTAATACCATCCCATGGAAGAGACAAAAATTAAATGGATATATTGGTTAATAGAAAGCATAATCAGAAATTTAATTAATAAGTTAAACAATTAAACAATTAAACAATTAAAAAATTAATACACATGCAATAAATTGAGTTTGGATGTTTTTAGTTTGCACTCTTGGGCAAAGCCATACAACAAACTTTATCCAGCTAAATAAATAGGAAAATTTTGAGAGGCAAGATTGGCAAAGTATCTCTCCCATCTTTCAAAGGCCTTGAGATAATAAGTCTCATGATTTTTCTCACACAATATTCTTTATTTATATTTAAGGGTGGAATTTTTCAAGATATCTAGGCATGTAACAATATTTAGCATATGCTTTATATTGAATTTTTCACAAAACCCTTCAAGACACCTACATTGGGATGGATTTTTGTTGGGTTCCATAGCTTCATAAGTAAAAATATTATTAAATTTTTATTGAGAGTTTTGGTTTCTAGAGCTATGGAGAAACATTTTTTACAAACATACCTATTATTTATTAAAGAAAGAACTTGTAAGAACTTTCAAAACTAAATTATATAGCATTTTTAGATAATCATTTTAGCACAAAGATGGATCATTTAGTTTACTTAAACATACATGTTTTATCGGCAAATTGGACATGATCAATTGGTCTTCGAGTGCATCAAAAGAGATTAGAACAATGGTGATCAATTTTAGCATCTGTAAAAATTAACAAGCATAAATAATGTGCCACTATATAGCTAAACTTATGCACTTTATTCAAAAGCTAGTGACATCCACTTGGTGCATGGAGAAGCTCATATCACTTTAAACTTTAGAAATTAATAAAACCTGTACCAATATATTCCATTTGTGTGTTACAACACGTACTTTAAAAGTACTCTATCTATCTATAACATTAATCCATGGAGCTCAAACATTATGAAGTAAGTAGTATACATTTTACTTCAAGAAATGTCAAATACTTCACCCTTTTGACCACCTTCATTTTTGTCCAATTCACCTTCACCACTTTCTATATCCACTTCATGTTCAAAATCTCTAGAAACTTTTGTAGAAAATCAGCTTGCCCTTGACCTAAATACAATTGTTTCGTCCAATTTGAGCAAATTTATCAAAATTCTATTGGCTATATATGTCATAAATGTGATTGTAGGTATTGAAAGTTACTTGCCAACAAGTCCTTTTAGATATTCTTTTATTATTGCTATAACAACAAGAGATTGGTATTATTAAACACTTTATCAATTTTTATTGTGCTAATGGAGTTAACTATTAGACAAACATAAGGATAGAATTTCTAAATATTATTAATTAAGCATACTTAGATTAGTTAGGAGTTCCTGTCTTATTGTGTTTTGCATTGTTTAGTGACAAAAACCCTTGTGTATTGAGATTAATCTCTCAATATCACTATATGATAGCTTACCATTTCCATCTTGCTGTCATGCTCTATATGTTAATCTTATTTGGTCCTATTGATTATTTATAGAAAGTGTCTAAATCTGCTAGTAAGGCATATCTATATAATGTAGAGATTGTCTACATTTATATATGCTCTCACATTTAGATTTAAAATCTAACATCATTCCATATTTAATAAGCTTTCATGATTGTCCTAAAGTCTAATTCCTAGACCCAAAGTGTGCATTTATATGAGTAAATGGGTTTTAAATGTATAGTAGAGATAGTGGGTAGGTTTAGTATAGCTAACCAATCTAAAACATTGTCTACCTCCTTGTTAAGTGTATTTATTTTTGTTTTATATCCAATTTGGGTTTAAACCCACAATCTATACCATGCTAGCTAGTAGAGTACCTATATCCTCACGTATATTAAATAACATTAAACTTTATTTGGCTCCATTTTATATGTTGGTTTTAACATTGGGATGTTAGATATTCTAAAACTATTCTAATGTCAATTTGTGTTTTTGTTCCTTAGTTGTATACTCAAAAGTTGCTCTGCACTCTAGTTTTTTTGTTCTTTAGTTACATGCTCGAGAGCTTGGCTCTATCCCTTCGTTTAGTGGCCTAAGGCACTAAAGCTCAAGTCTTGCTCCATTGCCCTTGGCACATGTACTTAAGGGTTAAGTTCCACTTTGTGGTTATTTTATTGAAAACCACATATACTACAATATGCTTTTATGAACCATATTATATTATTTAGCTATCATTTCTCTCAATTTTATCAAGCTAAAGAGAAGAAAAATTTTGTATAGCCCCTTTTATTCAAAAAAGAGAAAAGGTGAAAAAATGCTAGCTTCTTTCATTCTCCACTACCATTTTAACCATAATGAACTTTATTTTGTTTATAATAGAGCAAGGGTCAAATGCACAATTCAACACCCCCTTTTATTAAGGGTGGCCTCTTTACTTATTTGGAGTTGCATTCCTTGTAAATCAACTTAATGACTTAGGATATGTTTTAGTATATTACTTTCAATTATTTAGTATTTAAAAGTATAAAATATGTACTTTTTATTCTATTTATATAGCTTAATATGACTAAGATAATACTAAAGAGAATGAATAAAAGAAAAAATATAAAACACAATAAATAAAAACCTTAGATTATATATTTATAAATTACAACCATGCATCATTGTTGCAAATATGATTGCAAGTATCTACCAATGAGTCCTTTCAAATATTCTTTCTTTACTGCTATGATGGTAGGAGGTTAATATTACTAGACCCTTTTTCAATCTCTACTTAAGTTAGTTGAGAAATTGGTCTTTGTGTGTGCACTTGGTTAGATAAGTATAGAGATGGAATTCTTAAATGCTATTAGTCAAACAAACTTGACATAATTAAAGAAATTCATTTATTGGTTTGCACTTGTTAATGTTGGGAACCCTTGCAATATTAAATTTAGTCCCTCAATACTTACTAAGTGATAATTTATTATGTCTACCAAGACACTCTCACTATCATGCTTCATATGTGTTTGTTTCATTTGGTCCTAATGGCTATTTATGAAAAGTGTCTAAATCTGTTAATTTAGTATATTTACAAAATGTAGGGATTGTTCTGAACACGATAGTATTATTCTCGTGTCCAAATTCACAATCTAACATCATTTTATATTTAGTAGCCCTTGTCATTTTGCTCCTTGGGTTATATATTCAAGAATCATTCTGTGTTTTACTTCTTTCACTTTTATACTCTATGATTAGGAGTTTAACTCTATCCTTTCGTTCAGTGGCTCAAGGTCTTGAAACTTAAGTTCTCCACTATCCTTAAACACATGACAGCATATGAAAGGTTAAAGTTCCATTTCATAATTATAACATCATAAGGTAAAAAGTGAAAACCATATATGCTACAATCCTAAAGTTAGTTGTTAAGCATTTCACTTATGCTAAGTATAATTGAGCATGATGCAAAGCACTAAGCCATGGAAGGAGCAAGGAGTGGCAAGGGGGTAACCACTTAAGAGAGAGGAGTGTTGGATTGTGCATTTGTTCCCTTAGTTACATTTAAACCATTGAAGAGTAAGAGAGAGAAGAAAGAACAAAATTATTATCTATAGCACATGTGAAACGGTCAGATCCACGCAAACTAAAATCAAACACAGAATGTTGATTGAAACTTTCAAGGCTCAGGTTTCTTCAAAAACAATCACTCACAAACTTTATGTCCAAAAGCTGGCTACCTCCTTTGTCCACCATAGTTAAGGACTTCAGAACTTTCAACTTGCACATTGACAAGGAGCTGGGCACAACTCATGGACTATGGATTCACACAGAGTTCATGAATCCAAAATTTTGGGTCAGCCAGAGAATGCGAATTCATATTAGCAATTAATATTGTATTTGTATTTTATGAATTGTGTTATAACAGAATATTGAGTCCAATGATGCTCATGTTTTCTTACTCAGTCCCACAGACAATTGTATCAATTTTGCAGAGAGGGATGGCTTCCAGCTTCTTTGCTAAGGTCACAGTGAGTCCATACTTCTCGCTGCTTGTGTCAACATGCACCACTTCAGCAGGCAGTGTCCAGTGAAAAGCATGTACCAAGTTGGCCAGCGCCAAGTGAAGTATGGAGAACGCTATAGATATTCCAGGACAGGCTCTGCTTCCTGCTCCAAATGGAATAACGTCCAAATTGTTGCCACCAACATCAAAGCAGCTGTAATCCAAGAACCTCTCAGGTTTGAACTTAAGGGGCTCCTTCCAAACTTTCGGGTCTCTTCCAATTGCGTATGCATTCACCATTAACGTAGTAGCTTCCGGGATTTTGTATCCCATCACTTCGCAAGTTTTGGAGCATTCTCGAGGTAAGAGCAAAGGTCCTGGTGGATGGAGTCTGAGTGATTCTTTAACAATCGCTTGCAGATAGGGAAGCTTGCTAATGTCCCTCTCTTCCACCATTCTGTTGGAGCCAACGACACTAGCAATCTCATCCTGGACCATGGACATGCAGGCTGGATGATTTATAAGCTCGGCCAAAGTCCATTCCAGCGACACGGATGAGGTATCAGTTGCAGCTTGAAGCAAGTTCTGTTAAACACTGACCAAGTTTAAAACCAGATGAATAACAGCTATATACGACTTACGATCATCAAGCCCCTGATAGTGTTCCGTTGAAGAACATCCTCGGTGCTCCTGAGCTTCAGCAGCAACCCAAGAAAGTCATCCGAACATGTTGGCGATCTGAGCTCGTGTTCCGTGATAATCTTGTCCACAAATTGACGGCTTCTAACAGACAGAGTCTTGATCCGGTCATCTTGGTTCATATTCAACCACTTGACGAAGCTGTATGGTAAATAGTCACTGACGGGAAATGCACCGGCCAAGCTGAACGACTCCTCCATAAGGTATATAAACTCTTCTGCTTCTTTAGCATCAGTAGTATCACCTTCAAAATAGCGCTTGCTCATAAGCATTCTTGTGATGATATTGAAGGTCAGATGCTTGAACTTGGTGCGAAGATCCAATGCCGAGTTTGGAGACGCTTCACCAAACGCCTGAATTGCTCTCACCAGGCTCCTCACCTCACTCATCCTCACATCTGCGAAGTTCCTGGCCGTGAAAAGCTTGGTTGTGCAAAGTCTACGGAGCTGCTTCCAGCGCATACCATATGGAGCAAACACCATATCTTCCCCGTCGAAGCCAAGCAGCAACCGACCAGCTGATAAGAACCGTGGCCTCGACGTGAAAACTTTATCTTGCACCTTGAGGAACTCCACTGCCGACTGGCTACTCGAGACCACCACAACCGGAACCACACCAAATCGCAGAAACAGAACTGGACCATACTTCTCCGCAAGAGCTTTCAGCACGACATGAGGGTGGCCTTTTAACAGCAAGTGCAGATGCCCGACAAATGGTATAGCCAGTGGGCCTGGAGGCAGAATGTTATTCATGTTCCTCGCCCGCAGGAAGAAGCCGAAAGTGATCACAACCAGCAGCAGTAGAAACACTTCCATGATACAGGCATAGAAAGATCAGGTGGGTGAAGAAGAACCGATTATATAAAAGCCTGATCCGTGATGACTACGGCATTGGAAATTTGGTAGCTGTCACTGTCATCTCGACCTGTCTTACGAAGGTAGTCAAAGTCTTTCTCGTCGCTTCGACTACAGGTTCTCGAGCCGGTTCTTCACATTTTTAAAGTAATTCGAAACATTGACTAACTGGCGACGATGCCAAGGCTTGGCCTATGTTGGACGCGCATTGTTGAACGGTAGTGATTCTTATTTCAAGTCATTTCACTCGGAAGGGGGCCCAGAAACTTTGAAACGGCGTGTTAGTGGAAGCTGCTGAAAGATGGTTCTGAGTCGACTGTTCACCATGTTGGTTCAACTCAGCAGTTGTAGCACTTCGCAAATAAGCGCAAGTCGTCTTTTAGGCTGAGAAGGCTAACCATATCACCCCATAGTGCCAGCCCGCATTCCACAATAACAACCCACAGTATGACCCCAAGATTCAAACTGAAATCTGTCACCCAGCCAAAAGTTGAGAGTGACTTCGACTGTTGCTGCACAGTACGTGACCAGAACACCAGGTTGTAAGCTGCGCAAGGAATCACATAGAAGTTCCATATAATGAAAGTGGCGTCCAAAATTTTGCTGATGATCCCAAAGAACGGAAATGCCAAAGCGGTCAGCCAGAAGGCTAGGAATACTGGGACTCTGGATAATATCTTCTTGCCATAGCTCGGTGAGTCGTGCACACGCAGTAGCTTCTCCCACATTGCATACACGGCAAGGGAGTACATTCCAAAGTTGATAAACTGCAGATTCTGTGGTAAATTGCAAGACCATATATGGACATACTGAACGGTCGTACCAGGTGCACCAGCAAGAGAATTATGGCGGTATCACGGAACTTGGAACTCGGAAGCAAAGACAGGGCATTGGGGTGCTTGAGGAGGATGTCCCCAAATCTGCGGTTCATACTGATGCTTGGAATCATGGTGACCAAGAGAATGTAGATCACCGAATAGGCATTGGCCATCGAAAACTCTTGAGGCTTCCACATTGCATCCATAATTTCTCTGCCATTACCCCGAAATTAATTAAGAAAATCTAGCAAGTAGATCAAGAAAAATCTCTTACACAGGGACAACAACATGTCCAAGGATTGTCAAGCCGGAGAGACCAGTGAAATACTCCTCGTAGCTGTGAGGCGTTGTGTATTTTACACCTGCAACCTACAATTCCACTGATTATATTGTTGAAATCAATGTATTTCTTGCCTTTTCATGAGCTAGAGTCGCTACTACCAAATATGCAGCAACGTAAGTGGTTGTAATGACGCCAAGGAAAGACCAGATCCTATAGTTGTGAGCATTTGGAATAAAGATTGTCAGAGAGAAAACCGCAGTAAACACAGACGTCCAAGTCCTTTTGTCCAATGTTCTGTTGAGGTTGTAGACAATACTGCACAAGAACAAACTTCCTAATCAGTGTTTCAGAATGATAATAAATCTTACTTGCTGCAAGCAACAAGCTGGAGAGAGCATACATAGAAGACACAGACAATGTTTAAGACAAAGGAGACTGCTCTCCATCGAGGGCCGAGGTGCCCACCAATGACTTCATGAAGCTGGAAAACAAATAAGAGAATAAGTAGAACAATATCAGTGGCCACTGATTCTACCTGTGTCGTTGTTGTAAACCTGGTCCTGTCTGAAGCACCTGACTGATGGTGCAATCTGTATTTCAAAAACAGAATGCCGATTACATGTTGAACCCACGCTCCCATTCCTCCCTGAAACAGTTGATAAGCAATGGCAGAGGGTAGCCCCATTTGTGCAGTTGATTGTGGCATCGTGAGTAGCCGTGAAGCCATCTACGAATCATCAAATTATATCAGTCGAGCAATATACAATGGGAAAGAAACGGAGATTCCGAACCTTGACCGATGAAATGTTTAACCAGGCATCGAATGTGGAGCCTCCATGCCATAAGACTCGAAGCAGGAAATCATGCCAAGGATGTCTGCTGCCCATTGGAAATTCTTATTTTGCATATCCCCTCCAAGAACAATCGCTCAATTGCTCTAGGCGCTCAACTAAACGCTGAAGAGAAAACAATTTCCTGCTCATCGAAGTTACAGACGCTGCCAAATACTCAGCCATAAGAGCATTGACGTCTACAGCTCTAGAGCATCAAGAACGCACTTCTTTTCTTATTTTTATTGTTTTCCCTGACATTTTTTTGCAGGAGACGTCGTTGAATCTTCTTGAGGAACTTCCAAGAACCCCCATTCTCCTCCTGTTCTACCACCAAACTGCTCTCCAGCAAGTCTTGGTTGCAAATCTGGATTACTTGGAAATCTAACATCTCTCAAATTTCTAGAGACCTTTCTTCAAGCTTTATTTATTTTATTTTATTTTATTTGGTCTTCACATATATTCTTACAAAACTTACACTCCTGAAGGCGCGTGCTATTTGAGGGAATTCTGTTTTCTTTTAATTTTTTTTTTCTTGTTTTTGTTTTGGTTTTTTCTTCTTAGTTTATCGCTCTTTGATCCTGTTTAATCTTTAATGCGCAGTAGGATGAAAGACTAGAACAAATCACCGTAACTTACAGTGTCCCTTCCTTCGGGAGCTGGAAAACTGGGAAGTTGTTCCCCATCTTCGTCTTTCACAGCGTCAAGATCAAATACTTCACCCCTTTCGCCGCCTTCGTTTTCGTCCAATTCACCTTCCTCCTTCTCACCGCTTCCCGTCTCCGCTTCGCACACTTTGCTGCGCTTCCGCCGCCCTTCGCTAGGATCGTTCTTGTCCATTTCCCTCCTGCGTTTTGCAAATTCCACTGCTTTCTTCTGCAATTGGAACTTACTCAGAAACTCTAGAAACGTTTCTAGGAGATGAGCTTACTCTTGAGCTGGAGACGATCGTCTTGTATAGCTCCGGCTCTAGCCGCAGCTTGAGCAGATTTAGCAGCACACCACCGGGTGTACGCCTTCGTGAGCCATCCTGAGTCATTTGGCCACCATTTTTCTCAATCTCGTCTACCTGAAGAGAAGAACGAAAGCCCAGTTAGTCGCTCGAGCCACAAACTCTGTCCAGAAAAGAGAAGAAGTAAAGGAAAAAGCTTTGCCTCTTTGACAAGATCGTTCACCATCTTCATCCCCAGCATTTCCACTGCCATCCCGACCACGAAGAACTTCGTCTCGTTTAGATGCTTACACACTGCGTCGACATAACTGCGTGAAGAAGAAGAAAAAGAAGATGAGAAGCCAAAGTAGAAATCCAGGAAAGAAAGAAAAAGAACCACTTACGTTTGGAGATCGCCTTGGAAGCTCTCAAGGTCGCCGCAAGAATTTCTCCCATCGGAAGAAGAATCTCTCTGCGCCTTCCTCCGTGACTGTGCCAATCTCTTCCTCTTGCGATGCTTAGCTGCACCTGATAAACAGGGAGCATACGTGAGCTTACCATTGAAGAGCAAGAGAGAGAAGAAGAAGAGCAAAGACGATTATCCTATGGCGCACGCGAAACGGTCAGATGATCCACACAAATCAAAATCAAACGCGTACCAGCTTCGCCATCAGCCGATGTTGATCGAAGCTCCATTCCAGGCCTTGGATCGGCCTCCATAGACGCACTGTCCTCCATTTCTTTTCCCCTAGCAAATTAGGGTTCATGCAAAACAAAGTTCTATCAATCAAATTTCTGGAGCTGGAGCTCCATTTGGATTGCTCATTTTTTCTAGTTTTGCTTGTAGCTTGGCAGCGAGTTGAGCAGCCTTGGCATTCTTCTTTTGCAGCTCCTTCCCTGGAAAGAAAGAAAAAACGATCTTAGATCTTCGTTTTTGCTAGAACAAACTTACTTTCTTTCCGTCTCGCTTCAGATCGAGCAAAAAACTCCGCCCACTCGTCCGAGAGCACAAACTGAGGTTCTTCCTCCTCCACATCTTCTTCCAGTTCTTCAGCGTGATTCCAGTCCTCCACCCTTCAAGCCAAGCAAAAACTCGAGAGATCAAATCAATCTAGACGCAGGAAAAGAAGTAAGATACCCTTCGTGATGCTCCTGAGCAGTGGAGTGATCTTGAAAGTTTGGAGGAAACGCTGGACAAGCATGAGAATGCTGGGTGTGTGTAGAGATTCCTTGAGCATTGGATGGATAGTAGTAAGGTGGAAGATAGCAAGGATAGAAGGCAAAATTCTGGGGAGCGGCAGGGAAGCACCCGAATCCCGAATGAGAGTGACCTGGATTGGCTCGCGCCGCAAGCGCAGCTGATGATGCTATCCCTGCCGCTGCCTCCACCGCTGCCGCGATCGTCGAGGGGATGGCGCTGTCCATCGAAGAACATAAACCCTAGAACGCTTATTTGGTTGCATTCCATCGCGGTCAGAGAACCCTAAAAGTTGACTAGCTCATTCCCGCCCAGAATGTTCCAGGGGCCCGCCTGGAATGTCCAGCCTTTTCAATTACGCGCCCCATGCGATGGCATCGCTTGAGGGCGATGAGTAGAATGGAGGGTTTAGGAGGCTATGGATTTTGCTCAGCTTGGAATCGGCATTGCGACGAGGATCAGTGCCACGAGCTTCGCGTTGCCAGCGATCGCCAAGCCGCTGCCATTGCCGCTGTCGCTGCCGCCGCCGCCGCCGCAATTCGGGAGATTTTCGGAAGTCTGCCAAGATCGTGGGGAGCGCTTAGGGTCAATGCGGCGCTTCCAGGATCCAGATCGGGTAAGCAAGCGCGGATTATCCCTCTCTTTCGTCATGGATGGATGAATGGATCTTTATTTCCTTTGCTGAGTAGGTCTTTGAAGGTGGGCACGCTTGAGCATGCCTCCGAAAAAGAAAGGCAAAAGAAAGAAGAAGAAAGCACCCGCGTTTTACACTGACATTGATGATCTTCTACCGTTTGGCGTTGTCCGGGTATGTATCAAATGTCTCCCTTTCCTCCTTTTTTCTCGATTCCCTTCGTGAGTTAAGAGTCACATACATTTGATTCATTCGTCAATGCAGGCTAATGAACTTATCACTACTGCTCTTGGAATCCAAGCAACAGTTCTTGGTGTCAAGTAAAAAATCCACCTCGCTAGTTTCGTCCATGCAAAAAGAGGTCCTAGACATTTTTTTTGCTTGCTTGCACCATCAGGTACAAAGTTAAAGGGGACAAAGACAGTGGTCGCCTGTGGGTCCAATACAAGTGTGGATATCAGTGTCCTCTGGAAACGCAGCTTGAGCAGTAAGCTCGTTGTTTTTGTTTTTTCTTTTCTGCTTGTGTTTCTCTTCTTGCTTTTCGTTTTACTGGTTCTTAAGCTTTTGTTTTCTAGGCACAAGAGGTGTTCCGAAGGAGCTAATGTCTGGAAACCTGTGGCTGAGCTACAAGAGGTAATTGGCTTTGTTCTCGTAAAGAAGTTTCTCCAAGCTGTTTTGTTCCAATTCCAGAAGCAACGAAAGGAAGACGAAGTACGTGCCAAAGTCGACGATCTGAACCGGAAGTACCGCGCGGGGCAAGAGGCCAAGAACAAGAAGAAAAAAACCAAGCCAAAGAAACCAAAGCCGCCAGCTGATGCGACGGTGCCATCTCCGGCAGCTGCAGCAGCTCCCGCTGCTACCCGGGCGTCAATCTCCAAAACCCCCGCTGCTACCAGGGTGTCCATCTCCAAAACTCCCGCTGCTCCAGCGAAATCAGCAGCCGCGGCAGCGCCTTCTCGTTCCAGAAAGTGACGAGGTGCGTGAAAGTTTCGGTGGAATTTTTTTCTTTTTCAAGCAGATAGCAGAATCGAAAGAACCAACGAACGAACGGCCTGGATCGATTGACAGATTGATCGAGAGGTGGTGGCCTACCAGCCATGCCGTGAAGCTTTCTAAGCAGTCCGGCTTTCTAGTGCGTTGACAGGACACTCGCCACTGATCGAGACTGTGATCTTCAAATGTTTCATAAAGAGAAACAAGCTTACTGTTCTAAGAGGAAAAGAAAAACTCGTGCCATTGACAAGGAAAAAGGAAAAAGCTAAGGAAAAAAGAGCTTTCGAGCAACCGCTTCCTTGATCATAGAGAGGGTCCCTCTTTCCACTCGAACGAACCAGAAATCTGAAAATATCCGCGGGATCCTCCCTTCCGTACACGCTATAGTCAAATTTGGCAAGGGGATCGTGTGTCCGTACAGGGGATGTAAAGGGGAAAAAATATCCGTCCACGTCACTCATGTCATAGCCCACCAAACCGGTGTAGTGGAAGTGTCCACGTGGTGCGATGTCGCGGTCCCCTCCCTCGTGATTATCACGTGGGCCTGTCCCACCCGGCCCAGGCAGCACCAACGTGGCAAGCTGCCATTGGCCCACACTTGCGATTGGTGCGCGCCCACGTGAAGCCCTGCAGGGATGGCCGACGCGTGGCAAAGCTGACGGCTGAGATCCGGCTATTGGATTCCAGACTCCAGTAGGTTCCATTGTTCTTCCAGTGAAGAAGAAGTCCCTGTGATCTATCAAGACGTGATCTATGAAGAGGAAGATTTTCCTGGCGAGAAGATATTTTGCTAGATTCATTAGATCTTATCTAACCTCTAAAATGCCTGCGCATAGAGCAAACAAGAATGCTACTGAGAATTCTCACTGCGTAAGTGATTTTGAGAGGCTCTAGAACGATCCATGATAGCTGGTGAGTGATCTAGAAGTCAAAATCCTAAAACGCTCTGATCGATTGAAAACTCTCTTGTTTTGCAGATCGAAGCACAGATTGAAAACTCTTCAAAGATTGAAAAATCTTTTCTTTTGCAGATGGAAGCATAACGCTCACCTTCTCTCGCGCCGAAGCTAGCCACGTAGAGCTTGAGTGATTCGATGATACGGTAAGTCTCTAAACCGAGAGCTCAATCCAGTGATCAATCAATCGGAAAAAAAAAACTATTTTTTGGTTTGTATCGCCAGATCGAGAAGCAAATGGAAGAAGAGCGAACGCCATCCCCGCCACCAGTGGTGATCTTCACGAGCAGCAGCAGTAGCCACAGTCGCCAAGATCACTGGGCGAGCAGCGCTCCAACTCACGAGCTACTCGAAGGCGTGGAGCTGGTGTGGCAAATCCCGAGCTCTCCACCGCGCGCAATCCTCTTCATCGCGCACCCGGGCTGTGGATCTCCCGGCGACTTCTTCCCGCCCCACCGCGATTGCGCGCGCTGCAAGGGCCTCCCGGAGCACAGCGCGATCACCCAGCGCGCGATCGCCGCGCGCTACGCCGTGGTGGCCATCAAGAGCGCCAAGGACTACTGGCAAACCTGGCCGCTCGAGGCCTCCCAGGACGCTTTCAACGTGGAGAGGATCGTGGATTCTTGGAAGAACAGGCACGGGATGGCGAATCTGCCGCTGGTAGCTCTCGGCTGCGCGTCCGGCGGGAGCTTCGTCTCGGCGCTGGCGCTCCGGATCGAATTCGCGGCGCTGGTGATCATGATCTCGCACGGCGTGACGCGAGCTTTCCAGCGAGCTACGAACAGATACCCGCCGACGCTCTTCGTTCATATGCCCAAGGACTCGCTCACTGCCGCCAAGATCGAGCGAGAGATCCGAGCCTTGCAGAGCAAAGGGATCCCCACGGAAGAAATTGCCTGCCTCGACTTTCCCGTCACTTCGGAGATCTTCCGCGGCCTCTTGAGCTCCCACGGCGCCTCCAAGCTCTTCGCGGCGCTCGTGATCCACGGCGTGATCAACGGCGAGGGGTTTGTAACTTCGGCCATGCAGACGTCGGAGATCCGGGAGCTGTTGCAGCGCGCGGATATTTTCGGCGAGGCGGACGAGGACGAGAGAGAAATGGTGGTGGAGAGTGTCAACTGTTTGATCCGGGTGGCCGAGGCGCGGCACGCCGTCACTGCTCGAAAGTGTAGCGAGATTTTCGATTGGTTAGAACAATATATCATCAGAAGGCACCTCTAGATCGCAGGGAGTTTGATTTCATCAGTGTCTGATTTGATCGTCGTCGCTCGCGAGCACGAAACTTCTTTTTTTATTTTCTCGTTCGTTGAGCGGATTTGGAAGAACAAAACTGGTTTTTTTGTTTCTATCTCTTACCTCGCATTGTGTGAGTTTTAGCTGGACCTTTTTCGTGCCAAGTATGCCCGATGTTTCAGCTCGGCTCTCTTCCACTTGACAAGAAGCTTGACGAGCGTTCGCAATGTGTTTACCTGCGCGAGCGTTGAGTCAAAAAATTGAGAGAGATCTTCTAAACTTTTCTTTTTCTTACCAGGATGACTGTCCCAATCAGTAACAGAGGGCCCGACCATACTGTTGATACGAACACTCCATCCCGGTCAAAGTATGGCTTGCGTGAGAACCTTTCCCAATTCCTGGCGAGCAGGGTATTGATTTTTTCCGCAGAATAGACGCTCAACACTGTCAATCATAATGTCGGTAGCGAGTTAGTGAAAGCAAACAATAATCACGACATATTCATGAGAAACCAATCTCGAAACATTCGATCAAAAACTGTCAAACAAAGTTTCGGTCGGGACAAAAACAAAGAGAAAGCAGAAAAAAAACACAAGAAACCGCATGGCAAATCAAACCAAGCGACGCGAAAAGAAGAAACAAAAGACGATGAACTTACGTCCAAATGTGAATAGCAACATTTGCATGTTGTTGTTTTCTCGCGTCCGAATCGCCACTGTGAGCAAACCAGCGTGGAAAATTATGAGCAGCAGCAGCCATGGTTCCTGCAATTCACAGAAAAGAGAGAGAGAGAGAGAGAGATCTTTTAGATCACAAAAAATTATTTTGCAAGATCGATGCCGATCCAATTCATGAAGTAAAAGCAAAGAAACTGCGAGTATAGCGAAGCGTACCATCCAATCCACGGCACGAAGAAACGAGAAGACGGGCCCCAAAAGCGCTCCATCCGGGGCGCTCGCGACGTAGTCCCACTGCCGCCGCAATTCAATGCTGAGATCTTCCACCATCCCGGCCATACCATCGATCGACGCCATAGCCGCCGCAGCTGCCTCCGCCACTGCGCCTCCCCTCTCCTCTTCCATCTGATCTGATTGTGCCCTAGCCGCTCCACCCCGGAATTGAGCTCTCGATCGTTTTCAAATTCAAATTCTAGGGCAACGGTGAAAAATAACTACCTTGGATTCTATAGTTGCTGAAAAGTAGGTACGAACATATGGTTTGGCATTTCCCAAACCGCGAATCAAGCCTTGGGCCAGCCGTACACAAAAAAGTTTAAGACATGGAAGAATCTAACAAGGATTTGGTGCACGTGTAGCCAAAACATTATCATATTTCGTGAAATAATTCCTTGCCACGTGTCAGACAACGAACTCTTGTCAGCTGAAGACGAACCGGCAGTTGCGACGAATATCCTGCCCTGATTCTCCAACGGCTAGGGCTGGTTCGAACCGCCGACCGATGCGCGCGCGCGCGCATGCCAACCATGGAAAAGGACGCCATGACCTTCCCCGTGAGCCTACGGCCGCTCCATGTCTTCCGTACTAACACGCGCGGTCCCAAAATTTAGCATTTTTTTCAGCGGCCCATTTCACACACCAGCGCACTATGGTAGCGGTCACAAATTTACACGAGAGACTGCACGGCAGCGGTACCACAGCGCGCGTGCTAGGCTCGAGAGCAATGGCGTGCCGCCACGTTGACAGCGACGTGTATTTCGGGCGGCTTTAAGGCGGCATATACTAAGGGGGGAAAGGGGGGAGCCCTAAATATTTCATTTTCCGCCACCCCATGCGAAGGAGCAGCTCCCGACATCAATCTTTGCATGCCGACCGAGATGCGATTAGAATATTTATATTCCTCGAGAGCCCACATGCAGACGAATGCGAATGGCCACCCAAAAAGGATTTCTGCCCGCGTTTGAAAGGAATAAATAAATGTGTTGTTTGGTTGTGGCTTGTTTGGGTTTGTTAACTCGACAGCATTATTCGATTCCAGGACACTTTAGGTTATGATACAACTCAAAAGTGGACTCGTTTGCTTTACTTTACATCTCTTTCGATGGATAGGGTTCCAAGGAAGTAACAACAAGCAACAGCAACATCGCCCAACAGCAACCTTAAGCGACTATTAAAGAAAACTCACATGTGCGGTTTGTCAAAGCTATGCATAGAATTATACTGCTTTTCCAAAAGGTGGCGGGGTTCTATTGTTGTCAGTTCTTGACTTTTAGGCTTAGTGATTGAAAGAAAACACATACATTAGCTTATCAAAGGATTTGTGATGTTGCTGCTATCGCTTACACGTTCGGACCGCAAAACCCATCCCGGCATTATCTAAAACAATCCATATAAAACTAATGTCTAGTTTTAATCAGAGGAGAATCTAGAATGTCGATTTGTAGGCTTGCCGCTCAAGCATTGCACTCTCGCATGGGACCACTTTGTGCAATTCACCAAGTTAGTGCAAAGGAGGCATCCAGCTTTTCCCTAAACAATGGCTGTCGACTGTGACTTTGGAGGGGCTGATTGAGGCTGACCAAAAGCGCTATACGTTTTTAGGGCACGACACAAAGTTGACACATGAATCTAGGAGAGACCCACAACAACAACAGGCAGAAACATTCCAGCAAGGGGCGCACAAAAACAAAACAAGAAACGAAACCATATAAAAATAAAAAAATCATTAAAAACTTTTGCAAATAGCGTACGTTCGCAAAATACTAAAATTGAAAAATGGAAAATATTTAGAAAAACTATCCAATGCGACAACGATGTCCGCCCAGAAAACAACCCTCCTTTAAACTTGAGCCCAAACAAGGGAATATCTCGCGCCGCATTGAATGCCAGCCGTACGATGCAAATCGCGTCGCCGTTCGATCCGCGTCACCCTCACCAGTCAATTTTGTTTTTACCCAGAGGTAATTAAAAAAGGGTTTTGCCCCGTTTTACCGCAACCTATGAGCCGCAATGCCGTACCGGTGGTTTCCCAACCTCAAACGGCGGCGCGACGGGGAGAGGCCGTACGCTTGTCTGCATGGTGGTTGCGCAGGGACCACGTGGAGTGGTCACAATTTTCGTACGAGAAGTGGCCAGGCCCAAGTATTTAACGTGCGTACCCACCATTTGCTAGGGTCTCTCCCTCTATTCTCATTTAGAGTGTGGTGCTAGATATGGCCAAACGGGGCGGCGCTCGACCGCTGATCTGGACGGATCGACGGCCCTGCTTCGCCCTCTCCGCTCGCTTCATCGGCATAGGAATCGTCGGGCCGGCGCCTGGCGCTCCGTGAGAAGGGAGGTGAGAATCTTTGCCTTGCTTCGGTGAATCGCCCCTCCTGGATCGCGATCCTGCATTTCTTGCCGAGAAATCGAGATACTTCGGGCTGGAATCGCGATATTTCGAGCGGAAGCATCGATTTCCCGAGCGCTGGATCGCGATCCTACATTTCTTGCCAAGAATCGCGATGTTTTTGAGCTGGACGCTGAGAAGTGCTGTTTTCCTTCCAGACGCCGGGGATGGTATGGAATCGGCAATCTGGAATCGTGCCGCCGCTTGATAGATGCCCTCTTTTCTCCCTCGATCTGATGCCGAGCAAGCAGAGAAAGGGGCCGAGATTGAAGAGTCGGCTGGAATAATCCTCTCTGCTGCGGCTGCTGTTCTTCCATGGTCGTGCATTATCGATTTGCGCAGAGGTATGGCATCTCTTCCTCGGTCGTCCTTTCATCCCCTTTTTTCGCTTCGAATTTATAGGGGGATAGGTAGCGTCACCGCAAAAGTAAAATTTTCATTTGTTTGCTTTCTTTCTTTCCAGATTGCTCGATCGATCGATCCCGAGCGGACGATTCTAGATTCATTCTTCGTTGATCTCGAGAACGAACAAAGGTACCTCCAGAAGGGAGAGGTAAAAAAAAAAAGAGATCAGGCAGGATAAAATGGATGGGCAGTGGGGATGGATAGGTGGAAGTGTATTCGCCACAGCCACTGGATGGTTTGGAAAGGAGCACTATGGCGATCAAGGCTACTGGTGCCACCACGATGTTGGTGTGCCGCAAATCGGTGCCTATGGTCTGGTCGAGCACGGGGGGATTGGATGGGGCAGCCCAGTACACATCGAAGAACAGGAGCAATGCTTTTGGGACAAGGACGGTAGCAACTGGGCTGTGATGCTGGCTCACGGCAGCGGCAAATGTGGGTGGAGCGAAGCCGCTGCTCCAGACAGAGTACCGGTGATGACCATGACTCACGCTTTTCCGAGCCTTCAGCTGGCCCCGGAATCGCGTAGTTTTGGCAGCAGCGGCTGGAAGAGCGATGGGATGACTGCTACTGCTGCTGCTTCGTCCGCGACTGCGACTTCGGCTACCGCTTCGCCGTCCTCGGACGACGAGTTTAGCTCCCTCCCGGACGATCTGCTCGAGAAGATCTTCGCGGCATTGCCTCTGCTGAGCCTGTTCCGAGCCCGGGCTGTTTGCAAGCGGTGGCATGGCATCACCACCTCCAAGTCCTTCATGGCGCTGTGCGCGCAAGTCACGACTCACAAGCCGTGGTATCTCATGTACAAGGACTCGGAGAAGATGGTCGGGGTGGCATTCGACCCGACGTCCCGGAAGTGGCACAACTTCGTCCTCCCGCCGCTCGACGACCCCTCGGCAAGCTTCGTGGCCTCGGCCGGCGGCCTGGCGTGCTTTCTCGACAAGACCAACTCGGAGGTGGCTTACGTTTGCAACCCGATGACCAAGGCCTGGCGGCAGCTCCCGCGGCCGCCGGAGAGGCTGAGCTCCGACTACTGCGCGGTGGCGATGTGCGTGCAAGGCGAGGACTACAAGATCGTGGTGGCCAGGTCCACGCCAGTGACGAACGACTACGCACAGTGGAGCTTGTCTATCGAGGTGTATGATTCCGGCCTAGCGGCGTGGAGGAGCCCGAGGTTCAAGCTCTTGCAAGGCTGGAGACCTGGGGAGGAGAGCAACATATGCAACGGGGTTTTCTACTGCGTCACGCACTCGACTGTTGGTGCCGGGCATGATTACTCGCGGCATGGACTGATTGCCTACGACATCAGTCACGGGGCGTTCCAGGACTTGATACTCCCGATGCCGTGCTCTCTTTCGTGCGTCCGGTTGGTGAACTGCTGGGAGAGGCTGGTGATGGTTGGCGGCATTGGGACGTATGACTTCATCAAGGGGGTCGGGGTGTGGGAGCTCCAGGGGGAGTGGAAGCAGATTAGCAGGATGCCGACCAAGCAGTTCCATGGATTTGCGGGTGGCCTGGACGACGTTTTCTCGTGTAGCGGCCACGGTGACTTGATCTACATTCACAGCTACGGCAGCCCCCAGCTCATGGTTTTCGATATCCCGCAAGGATCGTGGACGTGGGCGAGAGCCTGTCCGGTGCTCAAGCGTGACCCGTTGCATCTCTTCACGGGATTCTGCTTCCAACCCCGGCTGGACGTCTCGGTTTGAGAGGTGAGAGACGAGAAAGTACTGCTGCTTTGGTTTGATAGTTTTGCGAATTTTCAGGTGGTGGCGGCTGGGAAAGCACGAGATTTTTACTACGAAGTACGTACCTTTATAGGAGAATTGGAGATTTATTATATGGAGTGGTGGTTGTGGGGGATCGGGATCGAAAGGACTGGTCTCTCTTCCGCTCGCATCGCTCGTATGCTTAGAAGAACCCGAGAAGGAAGAACGGACGAGAGGATTAGAGCAACCAACGCACGGATCTCTCCCTCTAATGTTGACGGGTATGTTTTTTCTACTTTTATTTTTTAGCTCGGATCCTCTTGTCCTGCGGCTCTTGTTGTTAAGATTGATTGGTTTTTTCTTGTTGTTCGTCCGTAAGTTATCGCTTAAGTTTAAAGTCCTTGCTCTTGCCTCGATTCGATTTCTCTCCGCCTCGTCCGTCGCATTGTCCTCGTTGGTTTCTGGTTGTTTGTTTGCTGTGCATGCATTTCGCAACAGTCGGACAGGACAGGCTACGTTTTGATTGCAGCAACGAAACTGAAAGTCTAGATAGATATTATAGATCGAGTGAGTCGATAGTCGAGTGACGAGTCGAGAGAGAAAAAGGAGAGAGAGAGATTGATAGATTGGGAGGAGATGGATAGAATAATTACTCATGGCCGTTTCTCTCTGTGTGTAGTGGAGGCTTTCATATATATTTTTTTTCTTGTTCTTCCTCTTTGTCGCTAGTTATGAGTGTTGGTTTGTTCGTCATTAGCTTTCTCGTAGTCGCGACGCACACATACAGTGTGTCTGTCTGAGAGGCCAAATTGATGGCGCCAATGAATGATGGATGGATGGAAGGATTTCTTTTTTTTCTTTCCTCTGCTACTTTGCTGGAAAAGTTTGTTTGTTTATTTATTTTCTCAGCCTGGAGCTTTTGATTTCCTGTTTTGATCTCGCTCGCTGGCTGGCTTTGCTCACCTTTCGTGCGTAGCTCCAGATTATGATGTCTCGAAGAAGCGAAAGTTTCTCCTCTTTTTTCTCTCCTCCCGTTTCTTTCTCTCCCTCCTCTCGTCTCGTCGTGCCAGGCTCTCGGACAAAGGTGGTGTTGATTCCTATGTCACGCAGCCAGCCAGCGAGCCAGGAGCAAACATCCATCCTCCCATCTCTATACAACTTTCGCCCCATCTCGAGAAAAAAGGCGGGGCGAGCGAGCGAGCGTGGAACTTTGTCTAGATTATCTTAAAAAGTAGATCGCAAAAAGAAATCGCCTATTCATCAACCAAACTTTAGACATGAACTTACACAATGATTCTGCATTATTGAGTGTGTTCGAATTATTATAGCCATCCGAGACAAGGAAATAAAAACAACGGCAACCAAGCAACGGACTCCAATACAAGCGGAACGAAACAACAACACATCCAGATGCAGCAGCAGCAGCAGCAGCAGCAGCAGCAGCGGCAGCAGCAACAAAACAGAGCAAACAACCAAAAAGAATGAAAAAAGGAAAGCGATGAAAAGATACAAACTATAAACCTGTGATCCATATGAAGGAAAGCTGAAGTTGGCAGACAGTTTTGTACATGCATACGTAATCGATCACTAGGATACGTACGTTTGGACCGAACTTAAGTAGAAAAGATGAGGGTCAAGCAAAACGTCTACAAGAGATTACGAAACCATGAAACGTGAAGCTCCTGTTTTTTTGTTTTTTCTTCCCGGGTGAAATCTCCAACAGACAAAGCCAATAACAATCCATCATGAAACATGATCTCACAACAACACAATAATTCCGACCGCAAGCATTACACTGCCCCTGCGATGCGCGAATTATTGAAACTAAACAACAAGAGCGCAGTGGACTCAAGCCAGGAAGAGACAAGCCAAAAGGAAAGAACACAAATTCTGGCCAGATGCAACAGCAAACAAAGGAATGAAAAAAACAGTGAAAAGAAAAGAATGGGACTTAATACTTATCTGGAGCATGCTACGGCCGCGAAGATTATAACACTCAGCATTTTTAATCGCGCTACCCGTCCTTCCTTGCATTGCTGCTGCCTGTCCACGAGAAAAGGAGCTGAGAAGGAAAGGCCAGAGAGGAACTAGAGAACGATACCTTGCTTTTTATATTACTGCCTCGCCCGGCATGCAAGCTCGTGGCAGTACCACGCCGACTGGAGAGTAAAAGACTGCCGTGTGCGAAAAAAGAAAACGTATCTCCGTTGCTACAGTGAATATTTCCCTTACAGAGGAGTTAAGAGAACTGGACAGTGAAGAAATACAGCTTCATCAGAAGTCCCAAGCCAAGCTGCAAAACGAAGCAACCGCAAACGATCAGAAACCATCTCTCGCTTGCCGTTTTTATGTGCGTGCGGAGGTTCAAGGCCAGGAAGGTCGCCGAAAGTCCAGCCGCGGCTGCTACCACGGCCCACTTGAATTTCTCTACGGGAACGACCGACAAGAACTGGAGAAGTTTGAGCACTGATTAGCAAAAGCAGGGAATGAACTGTATGTACGTTACCGAGGTAGGAATGAAAATGAAAAGCGAGTAGCCGTATAGACACCACAGCTGGACGAGCCCCGTTGCAACTCCCAGGTACTTGAGCACGAAATACAAGCCGAGCGGGAGAAGTCCAACGTAGCCATAGAAGAGTCCCGCGGACCAGCTGACTTTGTTTATGTCGTAGTGCCAGTGCGTGTCACCAGCCGAGCTTGTCTTGTGAGCCAGGTAGGCTGCAAAGTTCCCCAGAGCTGCCGTGACAAAGATCAAAGTCGTGCAGATCCAAAACGGCCCGTACCTGCAATACAGAGCTAGAATCCAAAACCGGAAGAAACCAAAAAACTCTCACTCACATATCAGGATTTGTGGCCGTCTTCTCGACGAAATCTCCCTTGAAAGGAACCAAGCTATCCCCCACTCTTTGGACGACGTCCGAGGTGTCCACGTTGAAGTATGGTCTGTAAGAGAGGAGATTGAAGTAGCCATGCCAGCCGAATTGCTCTGGCTCTGCTGGACGCGAGAAGGTATCTGGAATTACAAAAAAGAGAGAGAAAAGAACAAGCTCAGACCACGCAAGGACGAAGCAAAGAAAGAAGAAAAAAAATGTCTGAGCTTCTCTAAATTCTTTAGTTCATACCATCGGCGTCACGAGGCGGTTTGGACGAACCTGTCAGCTTCCCTCGCGCATCTGTAGGTGGAAAAGTCTGTAAATTCGAGTCTGCAAGCCAAGTGTGAGCTCGAAATCGAGAAATCTCACGCGCGGCGGAGCGGACCAACCTTGGAATTGCAGAGCTACGTGATCTGCTCCAGCGGCTGCCTGGGACATCGAAATGCGGAAATGCGCATCAAATTCTGGATCACAAAACCCTACCAAAGAACCAGATCTAGAGCGACTGCTGGATCGGAATCTTACCGGCACGGAGCCCGAGACATCGCCTCCAATGGTGCTGTATCCCGACATCGCGTCGTCGATCCGGCGCCTCGCCTTCTCCCTCGCGCGCGCTAACCTAAATGTGGATACCCTAAAACCAGAGCCCTATAAGTATTTTAGGGTTATTTAGCGCTATAAGTTTATATGATAGGGTTCCTGAGAGCTCGCGAAATGGGCTTTCTGGCTGTGGCGCCAGAGCTCACCCTCTCCAGCAGGAATGGCGAGGTTTCTATGCAGACACTGGTCGGGGCTGTCAAGCTGAGCGCGGAGCGGCACTATGTGATGAAGACGCTGGTGCTCACGCTTTCGCACAAGGTTTGAGCTTTGTGGATTGCTGATAAGAGCTAGAGAGTGCTTCTTGTTGTGTCACAGGTTCCGTCGCTTCTCAAAGACCTGCGCGCTTGCATCCAGCATGACAAGATCGCGGGGAGCTTGTCCGAGCACGAGTGGATGGATCCGTGCCTCGACTTCGTGGTCGCCACCCCGGACGAGGCTTGGGCCTTCTGGCCATCCAGCGGCACGTTTATTATTCTCATCGATGCCATAGCTTACCAGGACGATCCTGGTTTCCAAAGCGGCGCGCTGCAGCTGGCTCACACTCGCTTCGAGACCGTGAGCCTTCCAACACCGGAGTTCAACTTCCGCCAGGACGAATGGTTCGCTCCCGCTCCACGGGCTCGTGCCAGCGACACTTTCCAGCGTCTCGTGGCTTCTGCTTTGCCTGGTGAGCGCTCCTTCCAATGCTTTCTCTCGCTCGTCTGATCTTGCTGGTTGCAGAGGCCTGGTCTTGCCCCGGACGGCTGGATGGGGTCGCCACCCAGGTCATGCGCATGTTTGCTGATCACGACAACGTTGTGTGCCAGGGCTGGTCAGGCGTGCTCGCCTTGCTGCCCTGCCTTGTTCGGGATGCCGTGAAGCACGCAAGCAACGAGGCAGCGCCACTGCTGCTGGCTCCTGACCATCACAGGCTGCTCGCGCTTACTCAGCTTCTCGGGTGTTGTGCGCAGGAGATGGGTGTCTCTGTGAAGGTACTCACTCTCTTTTCTTTCTCACGTTGCTGTTACTACGATGATCTCTTGTATGAATTACAGATCGGGCCAGGAGCGCATTCCGCTCTTCGCGTGGAGAAAGTGGGAGATGTGGAGCCTCCAGTCTCTGCTTCTCGAGTAGTGGTTGTTGAAGCCGACAGCATCCTTGAGGCACACCCCGAATGGGCCGAGGTATTCTTCCAAGAACTTGTTGCATGGTGAAATAAACTTGTGCTGTGCAGTTCATTGCCTCATTTGGCGGCTGTGTCGGACTGCACGTCACACACATGACTGGCGCTGTCGAGGGGGTGCACAAGCGCTTTGCACGCAAGGCCTTTGTGCCGAGGCCCCCACGAGTGACGCTGGACGTTTGCCACTTCTACGCTCTGGCGGAAGGCAAGAAGAAGCTCGACTTGGTGTGCGACCTGTGGGAGCAGCTGCGGAGGGGTAAACCAAACAAGTTCTCTGTCTTCTGCAACGCGGCCGAGACGGTGGCCGAGGTTGCCAAGGCGATGGTGGAGCGCGGGCACCTCGCCTATGCGATATACACAGCCGGGGATCCCATCCTCCAGGTAAAGTCATGAGTCGATAGCACAAACTTTGATATCATCTCTGGCTTGGTTCCAGGAGGTTTACAAGCGCTCGCTGTCGATCGTGGTGACCAACGTGTACGTTCGGGGCAGGCAGGACGTGATCAACTACGATCTTCCGGCCTCGGACGAGGACTACTTGGAGCGGGTCGGGATTGATCGGAACCATGGCAGGCGATTCAGGCTGGTGATCAATCTCGCCACCCGTGAGGAGCTCCAGCAGGCATTGCCTGCTTCGTTCCAGAGCATGGTGCCACTGCCTCCCATTCGCCGTGATCTCTGCAAGAACATTGTCATCCAGCGTGTGAGGATGCAGCAGCAAGCCAAGGCTGCTGGGTGCTAATCGCAAAAACGAGCTTCTTTCCTTCTTGTTTTGCTTAAGCTTGTATAGAACTTCTACCTTCGAATTTGGCCTCTATTTTGTGGTCAGAGCTTAGAATCGGTATACACTGATAGTATCCTAGAATTTAAAATTTAAGCAAATCAAGGTAGCGATATCCAAATCGGTCTATAAGCTGTCAAAAGTGAAGAATATACTAAGAATAATTAATCACCTTTCACAAAATAGGATCCACGTGGACGGATAAAGCGAATACGTGGAGCTCCACCTCACTTCACTAGGCGCACCTTTTCATAGCCGAGGAGAGTTTGCCGCTCGCGAGTGAAGGAAGAGGAAAAAAGAGTTCCACCATTTCTGGAAGAGATGGTGAGAGCACGAAGAAGCAAGCCTCCGGCGATGCGAAGGAGGCGAAAGAGATCGAAACAAAAGGTCTCCATAGCATCACATTTTCACGCAAAAGCAAAGAACTTCCATTCATTCGCCTGAGGAAAAAGAAAACAAAGAGAGAAAGGATGAAGTTTACAGAAACTTTGCTCTACAGAGACCAGGAAGAAGAAAGCACCGACGAAGGTATCGACGCGGAAGGAAATCAAACCAAACCGAGGCTCAAGACAACACGAACCTGGAGAACTTGGCAGCGTCGTCTCCGCCGAGATCACCCAGCAACGCTGCGTCGGTGCAGTTGCCAGTAGCAGCGAACCATCCGAGCAGCACGGAGCTTCACCACCACCGAGAAATGCGTGATGAACGCGACGACCGCGATGAAGATGAGGAGCTCCATCACCACCAGCATCAGCTAAAGCAGCGAGACCAAGGCAGCGAGGGACACGGTCCGGAGACCAAGGAGCACAACATCAGCGCGATCAACAACGACCAGCAACAGCTGCACGGATGAAACAAAGAACCAATCACATCGAGCAACAAAAGATTAAAAAATAGCTTTCCACAGACCTTGAGCTCGTGCCTGTTTCTGCTCGGTTCAGTTTTCCAGTAGCATTGCCTGTACATAAGTAAGCTTGTTCTTCGCGATCGAAGAACTATAATATGCACAGCAATTATCTCGAGAAAGGAAAGCTGCGTTTCAGCTGCACGGATGAAACAAAGCACCATCAGATCGAGAACAAAAATAAAGAGAATCTATCTTAGACCTTAAGTTCGTGCCTGTTGCTGCTCGGTTCAGTTTTCCAGTAGCATTGCCTGCACATAAGTAAGCTTGATCTTCGCGATCGAAGAACTACACAACAATCTTTCACTAGCCAGGATGAGAGAACAAAAAAGAGCTGCTTTTAAGTGAAAAAAAAAAAGCTGTGCTGTTCCCAGTTCAGGCAAACACCACCTACAAATAAGCTGCCGCATAGGAAAAGAAACTGCGGAATTCACACTACCATAATCAAAGTGTACTAACCTTTACATTCCAAAATCATCATATAAACCACCCGAACTTCGACCGTGTACCTTCGCTTGGGAATAACTTAGCTTGATGTTAGAGAAAAGAAAAGGCACGGCTGATTCGTTGAAAAGCTCCAACACCCTGCGAGATCATTTGGGAGTAAGAACCACGATTTTAAAAAGCATGAGCTGAATCACTAACCACTTTCGTGGATCACAGGATGCGATCGGCGTACGACGGGAGCCTCCGGAAGAAGTTCATAGGTACCGGAGGCACGCGGTTGCGGAATCGAGGATGTCGAAGAGCGTAAATCCCCAGCAGCACCGCCACGACTCGGAGTGGGATCACGTACAGCAGAATAGCAGCGACGAGGCAGAAGGTGATGAAGATAGCCGTCGCACGAGGGTCTCTCCAGCTGAGGAGCGCGTTCAGTCGCTCTCCCTGCGACGCTAAGTCCCCAAGAACCGACTGGATCCTGCTAGCTACCATCCGGAGGCGTTCGTAGCGGTGCTTGACGATGTCAGGACTCTTGGACGTCGGGAAAGTGTCAAACTCTTCGTCGAGCTCGTCGTGCTCCACATGCTCGGCCTGAGAGAGCCTGGCATCCATGTAAGGTGGAGCACGCGGACGGAAGCGGTAGTGCCAGGCTCCAATGAGGAACATGTAGAGGAAAAGCGTTGGCAGGATCAGCTCCGGGTACCAGACCAGGATCAGGAACAGTATGTGAACGAGTACGGTTGTCAGCGGATTTTTCCACTGGCAGATGTCGGAGAACCACTTGGTCACGGCGATCGCACCGGATAAAACTCCAAGCATTCTGTAGTAGTTCACCTTGCTCCTCCTCATGCTCCACATGTTGGAGTCCGTATCCAGCATGTAGTGCACCACCTCCTGGCGAAGAGGAGGCTCCGATCGAGCGAGTCTCAACGAGACGATCCGGATAGCAATGTTCCTCAGCTGTTCCAGCTCGATCACTCCAAGCGGATGCAGGTAGTGCATCTTGGGAAGTGGTGGCGTGAAGTAGATGTGCATCATGTTGAGGACGGAGGTGCAAGAGAACCGCACCGCGAGCTCCAGCTCGCCAGTCTTCTTCACTCCACTTCTCTGGAGGACGAGAAGTGGATACGAGTTTGTGTAGACACGGTCGCTCTCGAGTGTGGACACGCGGATTCTGACTTTTCCAATCGGGTTATCTCTGCCACTGCTAACTTTCTCGCCAGGCTCGTCCTTGGTGTGGCAATTGTCGAACACCCCGATCGTCAGGACTGTGCAGGGATCGTGGACTTCCCAAGTATACTGCTCGTGCCAACGAGGACTGAAGGAGTCCATGCACGTCCTCGTCCTCACCCATTTCTGGCCGTACTTTGCAACGCAGTAAGCATCGGTGGTGCTCCTCCCGTCTCGGCTTTTCATTGGAACCAGGTTCTTCGCGCTCAGGATTCCAATCTCCAGGACGCCCATGCTGGCCTTCCAGAGCTGCTTCGCAGTGGGACGAGTGTCGCTGATATGGTGAGTGGACTCGTCCATGACGTGATATCCTCCATCGAAGCAAACCCGCAAATGCAGGCGTCCGCGAAACGGTTTCTCTCCATTCTTTTCAAGGTTGAACCAGCGGGTGTTCACGAGCCTGTGGTCGATTCGGCGGTCAACTTCCTTCAGCGGTATCTTCACCACGCCGAGAACTTCTTCCTTGTTCCCGCCAACTCTGTCCTCGACGGTCAAAACCAGGTGCTCCTCGAACGGCTCGGCTGCTACGAACACCATGTCCTGATTCCAAAACGGACTGTTGGTTCTGTTTGCCGATACTTTCGTCTTGTACACCTGAGTCCCTCCGAGTTGGACTCTCACGCTGACTTCAGGCAGACGATTCTTCTCCGACGGTATCAGGTCCTGTGCTTCGATCACGTTTACGCGTAAATACCACAGCTTTGGCGACATGTACACTTTCGCCTTGTTGTGGTAGTGACCGCCAGAGTCGGATTGCCAAGCCTCAGAGAACGCTTCATCTGCCTGAGTACCCCACCAGACAGCCAGCATTATCTCACCCCTCACGTGCACGTCACCCTTCCTTCCTGGCTCGAGCTTATACCACTGAGGCGCGAGAGGACTCTCCGGCGGCACACGCTTGGATATCTCGGTCAGGTCGAACTGCACGAATCCTAGAAAGTCGTCCTTGCTCACTTTGTCAGCGTCCCAAACCGTGATCTCCACTGTCGGCCCCTGGATTTTGTCCTTGCCGAATGCAAAGACTTGGTTCCACACCGGGTTGACGCTCCTCTTCCGGATCTCTGTCTTCGCCGGGTAGCCTTCGCCAACCTTCACCTTGACGTATGGATCACTGCTGCCGCCGAGGTCTTTGGCAACCAGGTCTCTGGCCTTCACCACGCGGACGTAAAGGTACTGCATCTTCTCCACCAGGTCGTGCGAGATGTGCTTCTCACCGACATGTCCGAGCACCGGGGACGTGTCCTTGAGAGCGAAGTCCCCAGGCGGCAGCATTGTTGTCGGAGCAACCATCTTTTTTCCCTGCCCGTGATCGTCCTTGATCTTTTCTTCCTTCTTCAGAATAATTCCGTGGTCGTGATCCTTGAGCTTCTCGTGGTGATGGTCCTTCACCTTCTCGTGGTCCTTCACATGAGCCTTCATCGACATCCCGGAAGACTCGTCCACGTAGTAGACCTTGATCCGCAACTCTCCCTTCACAGTCGACCACAAGTTCTTCTTCTCCAGCGGATGATGAGTGATCGCCTCTTCGCCGTGCTTCACGAAGCTGCTACCTGGGATTCGAACCTTGCCGAGGAAGCCATCCTTTCCAGAGCTAGCATTCTTCTTCTCCGTATGGACCCAGATATCCAAGCTGTCCATTCCCATGTTGATAGGATCCGAGACCGGGAATTCAAACTTCTCATTCCAGACGGGATTGAGGTCCTTGACCTTCACCTTCGTCTTCCTCCTCTGTCCATCGAAGTCGATGATGCAGTACGGATTTGCCGAGCCTTGTCCATCCTTGGGCATCAAATTGTGGGCGCTGAGAATCTCTACGTAAAGCTTTCTCCCCATCTGAGCTACGCTATCTGATGATCAGCTCTAACCTGCGAGCACTAAGAAAAAATCAGTCCCGACCGTAGCATAGCTACATTCGATTCACGCTTACCTGAAGAACGAGCAGAGCCCTTGGAAATGAAATAGAGACGCGTGGTTACATAGAGATACACCAGCTGCGACGAAGGAACAAGAGTTAGCGATGCCGCGCAAAAAACGAAAAACATAACAATCGTTCGCTCCTACTTCTGGGCAAGCGCACGTCACACGAGCACACCAACAGGAAGAAAAGAAAGGAAAAAAACAAAGCGCTGCGCTGATTATTTCCTCACAGACACGGGGAGAACAGTACACTGACAGACAAGCTACAACGGCGTTTGGAAACCCTCGTCAATCTCACGGGCGCATCGAAATTTCGGCGATAGACCGGATCAAGCAGGGCATTTTCTGACCAGGAAACACGGACATCGACCCCTCACATCGCTGGCGTCGACCAGAGATTTCTTCATACCTGGCGCTCGCGCTGGAAGAATGAGGCGGCGGCGGCTCGCGCTTGCACAGCGCCACGGCCCGATCGATTCTAGCGCCTCGGTACCGCGAGTAGCGAATCCCTAGAAGCCGCAGAGCTCCGGAGCAATGCAGGGGGATTCCTTGCTTCGCGAAACCTACAAACAAAACGCGAAGAACACCTCGAGCAAAAGGGACGGGGTCCCAGGAAGAGGGGGGAGATTTTACTTTTACCCCTTACGCAGAGCAAGGGTAAAAAGGGACGGACGCCGGCCGGCCGGTGACTAGACGGTAAATACCGCGTGATTTGACAGGAGGTGGATTTCAAGAATCTCAAATTTTTACCGTTAATGTGCCCCCGTCCCCCACTGGTAAATTTTGAAAATTCTCCTCGGGCCACATAATTACCACAAGCTGGCTATTTTACGTACGCCACAAACTAAAATCCCGCTAGATTTGCCGCAATAATTCATTCTTACCACTCTGTAAGAACCCGCACCAGTTACGGTGGTAAATCTAGCGGTGAAACATTGGGCGAAAACATCCGAGACGTTGATTTGGTGGCTATTCCCGCATCCAAGAAGCGGTGGTTTATACTGGCCATTCCGGCGTAGAATGCCGGGGGGCTGACACAATGCCGCGTGTCACAAACTTAAAAAATTAAATAATTCTAGGGCTAGTGAATCGGACAAACACAACATTAGACCCCATGTATGACCTGTCCCTAAAGCTTTGCGCTAGGCGCAAAAAATCGTATACTTGTCTCACTTCCATGGAGGATGATTTTTTAACTTTTTAACTTGGTCCCACGTAACGGGCACATTCTGCCGTACCCCCTAAAGATACCAGTACGGAATTAGACAATGGTTTTGTTTAATCGAGAAATAGTTTTCTCTCTTAAAGAGCTTGGACCCCACTGCGAGCGAGCGAGGAGGCGGCAGCCTTTCACTAGCGCAAGTCAAATCCCTTTCGTGGATTCTTTCGCGATGTGGCAACAGCAACGAGTTTCTCTCGATCGAAATCCTATCCTCCTCTTTTGTTTTGTAGCTCAAAGCCCAGTGATGGATCAAACTAGCGGGAGAATAGCTTTTGTCGGCACGGAACTTTGATCCACAGTGAACAACACACACTGTGGCAGAACTTGGAGAAGACGAGAGCGAAAACCTTTCACGCTGGTCCTGCTCGAAGTGGGAAAGCTTTAAAAACACAAGACGAACAAACAAAAGAGACATGAACGAACCGACAATGGCGATAGCTTGTTTGGAACCGCCTCTTTGACGCTTTACGACTCGATCTGGGAGTTAAAAGCAAGAGACAAACTTGAGGTGCGAGCAAGCAGAGAAAAAAAAACACTACCTTTTCTGAGCAATGAGTCAGATAGTCGGTGGTGGCGAACAAAACTCAAGTTTCTTCCAATCGCCACGAGTTTCACACTACGGAAACATTGATCCTGACAAAATGCTGCAACAATGACGTTCCCAAAGACGAAAAATCATCTTTTTAAGCCCAGGGATTTCCAGACATACCGTTCGAAACTTTAGAAGGCAGTAGCATGGCCACCACGATGAACTCCAGTGATAAAATGATAAACTTGTTTCCTCTTAAAGGCCATAATAGAAAAGCTTCACTTCTCGTGTCAGTGCTATCTCTCCGGCCTTCTTTCCGGCTTGAGAAAACACAAGTCCTGCGAGCTGCAAAGTTCCAGGCTCCAGAGGCCAGAAAAGAATAAGCAAAACTTGTAACAATGAGAGATATGAGAAACTATTACCGGTCAAAATCAGCGTGCCGAGACAAACGAAGACAAGCTAAACGTCCATCCATCCATCCAGATTGCCGGAAAAACGAGTAAGATAACTTCACAGTATCTGTTCCACTTCTGTCCAGTAAACAGCAATAGACAAATCGAGTTAAGAACACGGATTCGCTGAAACGAGAGAAGAAAGTAAAAAACAAAACAAAAACAAGACCTCTGTTGTGTCAGCGACAAGGTCGATGTCTGTGCGAAGAAAAGATTCGTCCGCTGCAATTGAGTCACCGGGAATTGGTTAGACAATTCCAAAAGCTTTTAAACTTATCTTCCAGAGATGTCGCTCTCCGCATATGAGTGATGGAATCACTCTGAGCATTCAGAACTAAAAAGCTGAAACCCGGACTTTCCACAAGAACAAAGAACGAGTTCCCAGTGCAAAAAAAATAATCTTACTTTTCTTTGGTGCTTTTTCCAGCTAGTCCTGCTTTGCTTCCAGTTTCTCACCGGAAGAGACTTTAGCTTTGAAAGCAATGTCCAAGTTAAAGGTAGCGATGGAGCACAGAACGGCGAGCGAAAACATTGGTAGAAGATGAATGCTCGGGTCCGTCTTTCCTGCCGTGTAAACATACCAGAGAACTACGAGCGTACCTGCGGGGCTCAAGAAAGTGATCCCGAAAGCACTGAGGAATGCTCCGAGAAGGCAAGAAAAACAGCCAGCGACGAAGACGAGCCCCAGAGGATCGCTGCTCTGTTTTGGTTTGCGTTTGAAGTCCCGGAGAAGATTTTTCCAGTCCGGGAGTGAGAAGCCATCGTTAGAATCTCCGAGGACAACTTCGGCCTTGACGAGGAACGCGCTTGGATAGAGGAGAGCTTTCACGGCTATGTCGCTGGCGAGCTTCTTGGAGTAAAGAAAATCCGCTACCACTTCCACGGGGCTGGAGCATGAGCCTTTGGAGCATGGAACACTGAAAACGTTGCAGCAGTTTAGCGAAAACTATAGGGAAAACGAGGAAAATCTAAACGCATCTATCAGCCAGACATGGCGGAGATTTCTAGTGCTTAACAACGCGCAATATAAACGGAGAAAATGCACTGCAAAGTTATGATCCGGACAAAATCTCTAAACAGCTGACGATTCTACAAAGGCGAGGTTAAAAAACATCCAGCAGAAGACCAACAGTCATACAGATTAAATCTCGGCAACTGCCAAACAAGGAGAGCGAAAATTCACTAGATCTCTCACTCACGGTCATGGTAAACGAAAAACAAAATTTTGGGCAGCAAGAATGGAAGCAAAATCTCGCACGAAACTTGGCTTATCTTTTGACAATGCTTACTTGAAGAGCTGCAAGCCAAAGACGATGATGAGGAAGAAGAAGTTTGCTGCTCTAAACCTCCATCCTTCAAGCGCCATGACCTTAGGTCTTCTTTCTACTGCTAAAACCCCAACTTTGATAGGACGCGCCGTGCACACTTGACTGGGCCAGCGGTCACAATCTTCCGTACAATAAATTGTTCTTCCTCCAGGCTTTTAGAAACAAATATAAAAGGTTAAAGTAAAAGAAAATCCAATTTACTAGCAATTAACAAAAGATATCTGAAAAAAATGGCAAAATTTAATATATTGATCAATAAGCATTGTGACTCAAAACTTATTAAACCTACAATCTTATATTATCCCATGAAAAAAAAGGGATGTCATCAAAGGAAACAATATAATTTAAAAACTTAACCAAACCTTTATGAAAATAATATTTTTCCAACATTACAAAAAATTCATGGTGTTGAAAGTGTTTGGAGAAAGTGAACATAATGGTTGTGCTTTTTTGAATTTTAAAGAAGATAAAATTGTTATCAAAATAAATGATAATAAATAAATCAAGAAACTACTTTAAACATCATTTGCTATATATAACAGGGGTGTATCTCCGTGTACTCAAAATAACAATAATAAATATGAAAATTCTTTTCCATTCATCACCCTCCCAATATGAGTGAAGTATAATCACCATAAATTATCTTAGTAAAAAATTAGACTTTAGGCTTTAATATCTCAAAGATTAATATAAGTGGGTATTAATTAGGAATGGTGACTTTGTTTAGGTTGTAATAGTCAACTATGAAGAAGCCTATCCTTTTTGGATACAAAGAAGAAAGAAGATATGTGTACTAATTAAAGACTAAAAATGCCCAACCAAAACCTTTTGAAAATTTATTTTCAATATGTCTAGTGATTTCCCTTTCACAAGATCAAGGGAATAATCATAATGTCAATATATTGGCAAGATGTCAACTCTCTTTTTATTGAAAACATCCTCGAAGTAAACATATTTGGAGGGAGAGTTAGAACTCATATAAAGAAATATGAGAAATTTAGATTGGAATAAAAAAAAAATTGGAAAAAAGAGAGAATTATCCAATTAATATCATGCCACTTCCAAACATTATTAACTTCACCACATCAAACCAAGGAAAACTAAAAATAATGAATACCTTTGGGATGAAAATAACATCAAAGGAGATGCAATCTTAAATATTGTTACTTCTACCAACTCTATAATGAATTTGAAAGAGATTTATTGACTGTCCACCACATCAGCATATTTATTTTTGCCATTATTGTTGATGATAGGATTTGAACCTCAAACCTCTGCTTATGAAATTTAAACTCAAGACATATCATGCACATCCACATATAAAAACATATAAAAGCATAGTTTTTTACTCTAATTACCTTGATATTAATTTTGAACAACCCTATAAAAGCATGATCTTTTACTTAAAGTGTTATTTGAACACTTTGATATTCATGGCTTCCCTAGATCTTCTTCTTCAGCTCCAATGAAATCTTGATGTTCTATAGAAGTCATATTAAATGTTAGAGCAATCCAACACAAATCTTTATTTAAAGCTCTAATGGATTGTTCCAACTCCTTTTCTAACTATTTCATATGTGGTGGATAATTAATTGATACTTGTACTATAGTCAAACAATGAATTCCCTAGTTAAAACTAAGTCATATACTCCCTTTTTTTTTCCACTCTAAAGCAATCCTTACTCTTGATCCACTAAAACCATGATCATATGTAAACAAATCAAAAGCAAACTTTACTTCTAATGAGTAAACTTTACTCCTTAGTTTAGGCTAGAGTGATCTTGAAGTTATCCATTCAAATACTACTAGACTTTTATTAGTTTTTATAATTTCTATTTTGGTTTAATATTTGATTATTTTATTTGACACCATATATAACATTCTCAATTTTTTAAGGATTGAAGTTTGCTTTATCAAAGTGAGTGAATACATAATACAAGATGAAAATGGCAATTTCTTGGTAGGAAAACCCTTTAAGGCTATTTTTATTTTTATTTATCCTTAAAATTTTAAAGATCTATGGTGATAGTATATTTAATTTTAATTTTATAATATTACATTAATAAAAAAATTATCCTTTTTTCCAAGTCTTTTTTTTGTTTATTCAATCTAAATTTTCATATCTCTTTGATTGAGTTCCGAGGTTTTAATGCACCTGAATTTAAAGTTAAATTCCAAGCCTATTACACTACAAATAAAGGTTTAGTATACACTCAAAATCCTTTATAAACATTAATTCCTTATATCTATTTTTTTTTTAAATACTGTCAGATGGTGTTTAATACAATTTTGGCATAACATGAAGAGGTGGTTACCGAATAGCATGGAATTTAATTTGAATATTTATATAAACTAATGTTTTATAGTCATGCTTCTAACCACTATCCTTACTATACATTTGGAATCCTTATGTTATTTTTCACTCTCAAAACTACATTTATACAAAGATTAATTATGATATTTCTAATAAGAAACTCTCTGCAATTATGGATTCTGTTAATATTTAATGTCATTTTCTTGAAAGTCCTCCCCACTTGCTGTTTACAATGATTATAATAAATTTCAATATTTCTTTTTAGCACACATCCTCAAGTAGTTTTAAACTCAGTTATAACACTATCTTATTTATTTTGGATTTCCTCCACTAACATTGGATTAAATATATTATTTATATTAATTTAATAATAATTTATTGCATGTTGCATGAAGCAACACTTTGTTTGTAGTATCATCTTTATTTATTAATCCAATTGTTTAAATGGAAGTTTATAATTCTAAACATGTTTATAATTTACAAACATAAAATTAATCTTATTACACACACCATTAGAATAGAAAACATTATACTAAAAAGTGAATTTTATAAATTATAAACATATTTATATATAAATGCAAGATTAATCTAAATAAATAACAACCATTAGATGGTTGAATATCTTAGAATATCAAATATTCTAAGTATATTCACTATCCCATGGATCCTTTTTTTAGGAGGCCAATTATTAAATTAGAAGCCCACCTATAGCTTCACCTAAAAAATTAAAACATTTATGATAATTTCATTTAAATTTTTAAAGATTCTAGATGGTTCATAAAGTCTTAGTTATTGTTAAACCTATATTGTTGTTGAATTTGAGTAGTATTTAAAGAAACTTTTATTTTGATGAGAAACAAATTAGTAACTATGAAGCATATAATGTTTTTTGTTGTTCTCTTTTGTTTTCTGTTTGTTAGCAAAGCAAGAACTCCACCTCCTCCTGATTTTTGTAACAAGCTAATTAATGATTGTTCCAGCGGTTTCATTGGTACACCTTCAGCTACATGTTGTGCTTTGGCAAAGTCAAGTACAAGTCAAGCCATTTGCAAATGTGTTCCTTGCCAGTATAGATCTCTTGCTGGAAGCCTTGCTAACAAATGCTCTGGTGTTAATGTCACCTGTGCTGCTTGCTAAAAATCATAAGCAAGTTAATCACTTCGAATAAAAGGCATAAAACCACTGTGAGTATAGATCTCGTGTTGGAAGCCTTGCTAGCAAATGCTCTGGTGTTAATGTCACCTGTGCTGCTTGCTAAAAATCATAAGCAAGTTAATCACTTCGAATAAAAAGGCATAAAACCATTGTTTAACATATCTCTCATTCTTTGTAGTGCAGTTTATTTTAGAGATTCCAGAATTGCAAAACCGTGAGCTTCAGAAACCAGGTTCGCTTATACATGGTCTCGCCCCCCTTCAAGAAATATAACAAGGATTTAAGTATGCTGTACCGATATGAGAGATGTCTGGTCACCTCCCCTTCAAGGGCGGGCTGTGTTTAGGTGGTTTTGAGCATGGGGAAAAAATTGACAATCAAGGCGACCTCACTGGGGATTGAACCCAGAATCTCTGGTTCCGTAGACCAGCGCCTTATCTGTTCGGCCATGAGATCAACAGACAAAGTTCACAAACTTAACAACGTAAGAATTTCAAAGAATATCCTAGAGCACCGGAATAAACGAAGAAAAGTTGGAAAAGAAGTTCTCCAAAAAACCGGCGAGGCTGAGGAGAGTTACTCAATCTAGTAAGATCAAGGGCAGCATTGATTTATTTCTTTCTTAAAGTTAGACCCCACGAAGGCAGCAGCAAGTCAAATTACTTCAACCGTTATTTCACGATGTGACGAGTTTCCTCTAGTCTTTGTTTTGTAGCTCTCGATGAAGCAAGAAATCAACGTCACAGGAAAGGGAGAGCCAAGCCAAACCTCAGAGCTCGCTGGTCCTGCTCGAAGTGGGAAAGCTTTCAAAACCTGGACGAACAAACAAAGGAGACATGGACGAACTGACAATGGCGATGGATTCTTTCTGCTGTTTGGAACCGCCCCTTTGACAATTTTCAAGAACACTGACCGGATCTGAGCAAGAAACAAAAGAAAGAACATTTTTTACTCCCAAGCTGACTAAAAAGCAGGGACGAGTCCGGTGGTGGCGTGCAAAACTCAAGCTGGATTTCGCAAGTTTGTATGGAAACTTCAAGCCTGGAGAAAAAAGGCTAAAGTTCTGTAAAAATATAGATACCATAAAGCTCCCTCCACTCCAGTCCAGTGGCCAAATGACAATTTTTCACCTTGTGCTTTAAAATAAGAAAAAGAATCACGAAGCTTAGAAATCAGAAACTATTACCAGTTGAAAACCGAGACCAGGGTTGCAAGATTCGCTATCGGTCCTTTGCGCTTACAATCCTTTTGACAATTGGTTGTCGAAAAGAAACGGTTTTTCCCCAACATCTGTCCGGTAAACAGCAATAGACAAACCAAGTTAGAAACGAATAGCAGCACGGTTTCTAAAAGAAAAAAGCAACGGAAAAAAATGAACCAAAAACAAGAACTTGTGTGTCAGCGACAAGAAGGATGTCTGTGTGAAGAAAAGATTCGTCAGCTGCAATTATGTCACCGTGAATTGGTTAGACAATTCCAGAAGCCTTTAAGCTTACCTTCCAATGTCACTCTCCACATTTGAGTGGTGGTATAACTTTGATCTTTCAGAACTAAAAGCTGAAACCTGGTCTTCCTTTCCTCCACACCACAAGAAGAAAGAACCGAGTTGCCAGGGCCAGCAGATCTCCTCTCTCCTCTTTTCTCGCAAATGTTTCCAGCAAGATCATTTATAGTGTGCCAGTTCCAGTTTTTTCAAGGATGAGGCTGTAGTTTGCTTGTGACAAGCGGTGATCAAGTTTAGAAAACATAGAGATGAATGCCAGAAGACGAGAATTGTTAACATGTTTTGGTTTGCGTTTTGGTTTGCGATTGAAGTCTCGGAGACGTTTTTCTGGTCCGGGAGTAAGCCATCGGTATCCACCAGGACTACTTTGGGCACGCGTTTGGAGTTTTCAAAGCTGTATCGCGCTGAAACATGAGCCTTTGGAGCATGGAGCACTGAAAAGTTGTAACAGCTTTAGCAAAGCTATGAGGAAACGAGGAAAGAAAACTAAAGAAGTACTCACAAGCAATTATCAGCCAGGCATGGCAGTGATTCTAGTGCTTAACAGCGCAAAATAAAAAAGAAGAAACAAAACACTGCAAAGTTGACTGCTTGAATTCTAAAAGCAGAGAGCATCACACTCAGGCAGGGATCAAGACAAAATCACTAAAAAGCTGACAACTTTAGAAAGGGGAAGTTAAAAAACCATCCAAGAATCATACAGAGATTTGAGTTTCGGCAATTGATATACTCAATGCCAAAAGGAAGTGAAGAAGAAATATGCCAAACCAAGGACAACTGTAAGAAAAGGAAAAAAACAGAAAACAAAACTTCTTTGACAAAAAGTAGCAGACATTCGGCCAGAAATTCACAAAGATCTCTCACTCTGCAAAGATGCACGGCAATAGTAGAAAAAAATGGAAAATGTGTTGGGCATCAGAGCAGCACGAGAATCTTTCGTGACAAAGCTCTAGATTCACGAAGAAAATCTTGCAACTTGATCTATCTATCTAATCTATGCTGCAAACCCAAACCTCCGCTCGAGGGCCATGCCCTTAGGTCTTCCTTCCATTCACTCACGACGAAATGATAAAATTTCGGTGGGAAATTTATCAAGAAAAACGATAAGCAACAAGTTGACGAGTCTTTTCCTTGAATGAGGTGTCAATGCGGTCACCGGTCTGAGTTCATCAATATTACACAAGCCGTGATCGTCAACGCTAGATCATCATCCAGATCAAACTTTGTTTCTCTCTTCTCCATTTTAAATACTTGTCACTGGATCCCAGTGCATTAATCTTTGGATTGACTTCCGAATTGTAAGATCAATGTCTGAGAGTGATCGTCAGTGTAGTAGCGTTTTTAGTGGTGGCGTCTTTGGGGACCGACTCACTGACTCCTCGCATTTAGATCGCGAAAACGACCTTGGTGATTTGGTTCATGCGTTTCGGGTCGCGTCCTACATAGCACTTCGATTTCATACTCGCTTTTCTCTCTGGCACTGGATTTATCTTCGCTCACGCTTCGTCCATCGGTGATCTACAAGGATCCAATCAATCGCCCACTTCAACGTCATGCCAGTTTATAAAGGCTATGATCTATGGATCCCTCGCCTTCACAGGGACTGAGGGTGGCATCTTACCAAACCCAAGGCGAAAAGCCGCGGGAGATTCGCGGAATCTTTTGGGCAGTAAGTGTTGATCATAGCCTTTCAAGGGCGGCATAAGGTGACAACGGTGGCGAAGAGGATAGCCCGTGTAAGTCGATAAGCTTTCGTTCGTTCGAGGAAGGTAGGTCGAAGAAAAAACGCATGAAACTCTTTAAAGGCTATATTTCTCTTTTTTTGCTATCGTTTCTCTCACTCCTTTTTTTTTTTTCCAGCTTTTTGCCCATTTTCCTCGAATGTCGCTTGCACCGACAATCTAGTCCGTGGGGTAAAGTTGGCGGAGCTCCTCCAGGTTTGGATGTATCCAAATCAATACCGCTCCTCAAGTACGCGGGCGGATCAGTCAGGAGCACAGCAACACCATACGGTACAAACGTACGGTCGATCACTCAACGTCACGGTACCTCGGTGCGTGCATTTCGGGGGCGTGAATCGTGATTGATAAGCCCGGGGAATTATTAGGGTTGAGTGGGACGCCCGGATTGCCAGTGGAGGCCATGCGTTGGCCGGGTCACGGTTTCAACCACGAGAATTAAAAGCTGATGAAACCAAGAAATTGGACGAGCGAGCGACGACCATGCATGCAGTTTATAAGGGGGTTGGGATTAAATGTGGCACATTGATTCACACCACTCACAGGAGGTTGCTTAAATGGCAAGGTACCTAAGTTGGTAACTGGAGGATGTCCCATGGATTCCTAGGGTTTTGTGAAGTGAATAGGGATGCAGACGTCTATCCCTAGAGTTTGAAGTAAATGCCTTTCAGTGTCCAATAACGTTGAAAAGGAAATGTTTTATTCATGGGAACCATAAAGAAGTCATTAGTTACCCTTGCATTGTTCTACGCGTGGAATATTCTCCGGCTTGTTTTGTTACGCTTGGGAGTTTTTGCGCTAAGAAACAAAGAGATAACTTCTCTGCATGCTTTGACGACGAAGATTCCAGAGGGGGGAAAAGTGGGTTGAAGAAGTATAGGTTGGAAGCATGCGCATGAAAGTTAGTAATCGAGAAAAGCATATTTCATGTGAAAATTGCTGTCCAGGAAAGGAGGGATCTTGTGTGTTTTGTCCATGGATCCTTTGGAAGCTCCAAAAGGCCCCACTGTCCACTACATCATCTCCCTAAACTTATATAGGCAGTCACCCAAGCGACTGCTCTCCAAAAAAAGAAGAAAAGTGAAAGACATCCATCCATAGAAAGCAACGTTGCATGATTCCGCAACTCGCATCACGATTGCAGCACTCGCCGGATAATGAAAGTGGATTATGTCTGCTTTGAGTTGTTTAGTACTAAACCGCGCTTCCGGGAACGTTCTAAATGTGGATGGAGATCGTCCTCTTTGGGTCGATTCCAAGAAGTGGATAGACACTAGAAAACATTCTCTATAGCTGGGACGTGTCCAGCCCTAATTTCGCGCGTGAATTTTTGACACCCATCGCGCCCATTACGTGAACAAATGTGCCACCATTTGTCTAATGTACGAGGGGCGAAGGCCTGCCCCTCATGTTTGACCACCAACCTCCGTCCCGAGATTCTTTAGGGTTATAAAACTTTCTCGAAATTTTAAGATGCCACCACCCTTCGCTTGATCGAAGCACGTGTTGGTTTTGTCCTCATGTCATTTGTACCCTTTGGACATGCTCGATCGCTTCCATCGTCGGTTTGTTTTTCACACAGTACCCACATGAAAACCAAAAAGGTGACGCAGAAAAAATACATATGGCCAGTGGTCTTGTTTTGCAGAATTACTGGATCATGTGGACGAGCGGCAGAAGTGGACTCATACTGGCATCAACCAAATCAATCTTAAGGAAACTAAGAGATCATAAACCGAATTGAAAATGGATAATCCCCTGCCACCTTCCAGATCTTTGATTATCCTTGGCAGCCAGGGCGAAAAGCGGCATTGTTTCCTCCAGATTTTCAGGCCAGAAGAGGTTGGGGGCATGTTGTGTGAATCAGAATGGATGCCAAGCAAAACAAATGTCTGGGCCCTCAGAGCCAAAGAGGGAAAGCAAAAAAAATCTCCCAGGGCCCTGGATTTGACCTAATGCTATCGAATATTCTATTCCCATGACCGAATATTCTAATCTCGTTAGTTAATCCGCGGGGTAGCCGTTTATCGGCCGCCACGTGGCTGTCCTGTCCACACCACGTTGACGGCCGGCGGGCCCAATGGGGCTCCCAAGAAGCGGCAGCGTGCCAGGTGTCAGCTTTGACAAACCAGTACTACCGGTATAACGACAATAAACAAATAGCGCCTGTACTAAAAGACTGTACATTATACTTGCATTTCTGGGGCGTGGCCATGTATTTACTCGTGTTGTGACATGCTAATAAAAGGAGATGGTGTTAGCGTTACTCTAGGTAGGGCTAATATTCCGTAGAGGTGAGTAAATACGCGAGGGGAGGGAGGGCCCAGGGGTAAAATACATTTATTTTGAATCAAAGCGGCTCCCTGGAACGTCTATATATACTTGCAAAGGGGAACACGAGGGGTGTTAAGGACACTTTTTGCCCCAACCCTAAGGCCGTTCACACTGCCTGCGTTAAAGTGTGTCCTTGGCTCAACGCCACATTTTTTTTCTTCTGGTTGGTGTTCCAACGATCGAACTGCGGTGCTTGCTTTGCTCGCATCGTGTTTTTTCCTTTTTTTTCCTTGCTTAGAGCCAAGGCGCTAGGGTTCTTGCGGCGCGCCCGGGGGCTGGGCTGGATCGAGCAGCGGTGGGGGCGGAATCGCGGGCGGGGGAAGCCATGGTGGTGATCTGCGGCGGTGTGTGGGCGCCATTGCGCAGGGCGACGGAGAGCGCGCGCGAAGAATCGCCCGCATCGGCGCGGGCGTGAAGAAATCAGATTGGGGCGTGGCGCCGGATCTCTCACTCGTTGCCGCGCATCTGGATCGGCGATTATCGCACTATTATATTGCTAGTGCCAGGTTGTGCTTGGCGAAAGGAGGATGCGCCTGGGCATTGGCATTGGGATTTTCTAATCCTCCTCCAGCGGCTTATAGGTCATGGCGGCTGAATCGCTTCCTCGGCTCCTAGACTAGCAACGATGAAGGGTAAAATCCATCTCTCTCTCTCTCTCTCTTCCTCATCTCTATGTTCTCACTCTCATCCTTGTTTTTGTGGTTTTCCAGTCGCAAACTCTCACCAACACGTCAGCTCCTACGAGGATGGCTTGTATCGATCGCACTCCATCACCGATGTCCTCAACTTTTTCAAGTGGCGATCGCGGACGAGGGCGGTGGCTCCCGAGAAGCTGTCATCGGGGAGCCTAGTTGCGGATGATGAGGGATCGCCGGATGGAGAGCCCAAGAAGGCAGCAGACGAGCATCCATCAATGTCAGAGAGCGATGGAGGGGAGTTTGATCATCCGAGCCTCCGATTCGCCACCACGAATGGCGAGCGAACACTTTCCAATGGCGACTTTTATGCTGGCTCCTGGCAAGGGAATCTCCCCGAAGGGACAGGCAAGTACTTATGGTCGGATGGCTGCATGTACGAGGGGGAGTGGGGGAATGGGATCAAGACTGGGCGGGGAAGGATCTCCTGGCCATCGGGTGCTACTTACGAAGGCGAGCTCCTGTGTGGAAATCTCCATGGCCGTGGGGTTTACACCGGAGTGGACGACACCACTTACAAAGGCTCCTGGAGGATGAACTTGAAGCACGGCGAAGGTGTCAAGAGCTATGCCAACGGAGATGTCTACGAGGGGTTCTGGAAGGCTGGCTTGCAGCACGGCGATGGGAGATACATTTGGCAGAATGGAAACCAGTATGTGGGGGAGTGGAGGAAGGGAGTGATGAACGGGAAAGGAGTTTTGAGATGGAGCAACGGTGACACGTACAACGGGCAGTGGCTGGATGGGCTCGAGCACGGCCATGGTGTTTACACTTGGACAGACGGTGCGTGCTATATGGGAACTTGGAGGAAAGGTGTCAAGGACGGGACGGGGATCTTCTACCCGACTGGATACTTTCCGCCGAGATCACGGCGGTCTTTTGAGGCGCCAGCTGCGAGCGAGCTTTCGGGCTCGGACTGTCCGGCGTCTCCGATGGAGAGGCGATGGAGTCTCGAGGGTGGTTTGGATTTGACACACTCGAAAGAGTCGTCGCAAAAGAAGTCAGCTATCGACACGCCTGTGCTTGAAAGGGAGTACGTGCAAGGGGTGCTGATCAATGAGATAGTCAAGCAAGGAGATGCCGCGTCACTTAAAGTTTCCAAGCGTCGGCAACGTCGGCCGGCCAAGCGGCCTGGGGAGACTGTTATAAAGGGTCACGGGAGTTACGATTTGATGCTAAACTTGCAACTAGGAATAAGGTGAGTTTTTCCTTTTTGGCTTTCTTTTATATCGTTTTCATAGTAACGTTGTTGAATTGAAACAGGACTAATGTAGGTAAAATGACGCTTGACACTGCTCCAGACGTCTGCCCGCAGGATTTTGGGCCACGATCGGTTTTTGTATTGAAGTTCCCGAGGCTAGGCTCGCATCTAACACCTCCGCATCAGTCACTCGACTTTAAATGGAGAGACTACTGCCCCAACGTTTTCAGGTGTGACGATAAACACGAGCGTTTCCGTCTGATCATTTTCGTATGCCTGGCAGGTCTCTACGTAAAATGTTTAGAATTGACTCCGCTGACTACATGATGTCACTGTGCGGCAATGATGCACTGAGAGAGATTTCTTCCCCAGGAAAGAGCGGAAGTGTCTTTTACCTCTCACAGGATGACAAGTTTATGATCAAAACCATGCGGAAGGCTGAAGTAAAGGTTTGTTTCTTTTGTATTTTTCTATTCCGAGTGCGGGTCTAAGATGGTATGTTTTTGCAGGTTCTCTTGGAAATGCTTCCGAGTTATTATGAGCACGTTCAATCGTCCTCTAACACTCTAATCACGAAATTTTTTGGTCTTCATCAGGTTGAACCTCAAGGTGGAAGGAAGGCAAGTTTTTCTAAATCTATATGTGCTTTTACGCGAGTCTCATCTTGTGTATCATCTTGCAGGTTCGTTTTGTAGTGATGGGCAACGTGTTCTGCACTGACCTTCACATCCATCGGAGATTCGACTTGAAAGGCTCTTCTCAAGGCCGATCCACTGACAAAGTTGAGATCGACGAGAATACAACTCTAAAGGACTTGGACTTGAACTTTGTGTTCCATCTCGAGGCATCCTGGCGGCAGTGTCTACTCAAGTAAGAGCACATTAACAGCAACGTTTGATAATCAGACTTTGTTGCTTGCAGGCAAATAGAGCAGGACTGCAAGTTCTTGGAATCACAAAGGATAATGGATTACAGCTTGCTGCTGGGAGTCCATTTTCGCGCTCCTCAGTGCCCTGCCGTCTTCTCTCCAGTTCCTTCACTACCTCCAGACGCGGCTGCCGAATGTACAGGTAAGTTTTTGAGATTGATTTGTCCACGAGGACAACCTTATTAAACATTATTCTTATAGACGGCCTGGACTCAAGCAAGCGAAGTGGAACTCTAGCAACAACGGAAGATCTATGCTCGCTCCCAAAGACTACAAGGTATAGACATATAGACATCCTCTATCCTGGAATTTCGAGCTTACGAGTGTTGTGTTTTCTTTCTCGCAGGCTTCAAATACGACTTGGTGTGAATATGCCCGCCAGAGCCGATCGTTCTCACTGTGATGATGGAACTAGCAGTGATGTCTACGACGTGGTTTTGTACTTGGGGATCATTGACATCCTCCAGCAGTATGATATCACCAAGAGAGTGGAGCACGCGTACAAATCACTCCAGTTTGATTCTCAGTCCATCTCTGCGGTGGATCCGAGGCTCTACTCGAATCGATTCCAGGAGCTTGTGCGGAGAATTTTCCCCAGCAACGATACCAGTGTCGTCCCCAAGTGAAAAGAGAACCAAATTGGCTGGCGGGGGGGGGAGGAAGAAGAAGCCGTCGTGTACAGTAAGTAGATTAGTGTTTAGCTAACCAGCTGGTTTTGGCTGCCATTTTGTTCTTCCAAGTGACATTAGGAGACTAGTCGAGCTATGTACAATTGGGATGAGAGAAAGAAACCAAGTTTTGGAGATGGAATGTCTTTAATGCTTTTACTAAGTCGTATTAGCTGACTTGATGATCTTTGTCGAAGACTTTGACTAAGACTTTGACAACTCGGCTCGTGCCCGCTGAAGGAAAAGATTATTTAGTGCGGAGTTCTTTGTAAGTTTTGAACTGCCGATCTTCAGCCAAAGTGTATCACTTTTCCCATCGATTTGATAGTGATTCGATTCCTGGGAAAATCAAGTGATTCGTGGTCCGCAAACCTTGATTTGAAGGTTGGATGATTGCACTGACTTGGAGCAAACAGGAGCTTGGCCACCATTGAGCGGACAGAAAGCTAAGAGTTTTGTTGACACAAGCAACATGAAATTGTCTTTCTGGATTTGATCTCTGGATCCATAGCGAGCACGCAGCTGGGCACTTTCAAACTCGTCAGCATCTCTCGAGCCAGATCCTTCCTAAAAGGCGCCAAGAGCAAAGACTTTTAAAGTAATATCATCAAATCCTTCCTAAAAGGTGCCGGAACAGCCTAAGAGCAAAGACTTTTAAAGTAATATCATCAACTATAAGCCCACCCGAAGGAACGAGATCTTTTGCTGAGGTATTTCCTTCCAGAACTTCTGATTTCCCGGAACTTGTGCAGATTCGTTCCACACACAAGTGGACCCAACCGCGAGAAAATTTACTTCGAGAGGCAATCCAGTGCCGTCACAAACAAGGACTGAAGAGGTAGCTAGTGAAGAGGATGTTGTAGACACTACAATTTTGCGAGAAAATGTGCAAGAGATGTCAAGAAGAAGAAGATATCGTAATGCCGCCATCCGTGGCCAGGATACGCTGCAGATATTGGTCAGGGCAGCAGTCGTAACTCGGTTGAAGACGAAGGTTCAACCTGTAGGCATCACATTGAAAAATGAGTAGACAAGATTGGGAATACATAGCTGCCTTACCAGAGCTGTCACCGCCGCTGTCCCCGTTCGAATCCGAGCTGCCACAATTTTCCTCACCCAGCTCATGGCCGAGCCACATGACAAAGACGAACTCCTTGAGCCCTTCATTCTTGATGTGCATCTTGCAGAAGTTGCCGTCTCGATTGCCCATCTTCACCATTCGACCCTCCCATGCAACCATCTCGGAGTCGTTCGCGCCAATCTGTATGAGCATTGGCTGGAACCATTCGTTGTTCATGACGCCACAAGGCATGACAAGCTTGGGCAGTCGTCGGACGCGCCTCGCTCGCGCAACACGGTCGATAAGCTGGGCTTTCCCTTCCTGAAAAGATCACGGTTTACAAGCTGTTACAGCAATTGCTTTTCACCTTGAATTTCTTGGGCGCCTTGTACTCCACGAATGCCCGTCCATCGTCGTAGACGTTGCTGTCCTCATGTCGACAGTACGCAAGATCAACCCTGTGAAGGCCCGCTGTTGTCTTGTTCACCCAGATGTGCTTTTGAGGGGCAGAATATAAACCATCCAGCAGTGGAAGTATTTTCTCCATGAGCTGCTTCCCATAGTCGTGGGAAGTGAATGGATATACTTCTTTGAAGCATATCTCCGCACGAAATCCATTGCACCTGTCCTTGATGGCCTTCTTGTTTTCCCCCCAAAAGCGGTTGAATCCATTTTTCGCGATCTGAATGTTGAGCGTTTCTTTAAAGCTCTTGAGCTCAGACCACAGATTCCGACACTCGTGCAAGTGACCCGCCCAACTCTTCATCAACTCTGACGTCGACAAGAGCCTAGTTCCCACAAAGTTGGTTGAGTCCTCTGCCAGTTCCTCTGCCTCCGCCCGGGGAACGATCACAACCCTGAAAAAATGATGCGGCACAGACATGTCAAGTGGAATTGCCGCAGTTTCATGCCACACTCTCGTCCAGTTGCGGCTTCCGTCGCCTGAGGAAAACACCAGCTGCCAGCCAGCGGGGATGACATCATCTTCATCACTGGACAGTCTCGCCTTGATGGAATCCGCCACCTGACCAAGACTGACCTGAGAGTACACATGAAAGCTGTCATTGTCGATGTGAGCAGCCACCAGAGACGGGTCCGGATCGTAGCGCTGCTGCGGGTCCCCGACCGCCCAGAAGTAGTGAATGCAAGTGTCCATTTAGGGTTCTGCATGGCAAACGTGGTATATTGTAAAATTGGCATGGTGCCTTTGCTGCCAAGCCCCGAGGCGGTGCTATCGCAGGAGGAAGTGGGCGAGCTTGTCATCCAGCCAGGCGTCCGCTTGGCGGATGTGGTGGAGCAGATCAGAGAAAGGGCACAGATACCCCCAGGTAGCTCATTTTCGTTTTTCGAAAGTGGGGATGGTTTCTGGCGGAGGGTTTTTGCTCCAGAGCGGGAGATTTGCATTGCTCCAGATGTGAAATACTACTTCTGTGTTCGTTTGAGACCCGACAAGAGGAGCCGCAACGAGCAAATAGAAGGAAAGCGGTGTTGCTTTGGAGCTCTTCATGAGAATGTGTCGAGGGTGATGGCCGCGCTCGGGCTGTTCCAGATACGTGCCGGCGCCTTTGAGGAGTTTGAAAGGAAGGATAGCACGCAGGATCTGGCTCATCAGATGCTGAAGGGTTTGGGGCTGCTGAGCTGCGACGATTTTGCTGCTCGCTTCAATCTGAGTTTGTTCCTGGACGAGAAGTCTTTCCGGTAAGCTTAAGTTTTATCTCAGCACAAACTTCTCTCACGATCGTTTGCAATATGTATCCAGGGAGAAAATCCAGGAAGACAATGTTCTTCATGTTGCTCTTGTCTTTGTCGACAAAATACAGCGTTCTTTCCGTTCAATGGTGGCCAAGCCTCCGGATCTCGTTTGCTCCAAGTCGATGCAATCATCCAACCGTCAAAAGAAGGTTTGTGGACCTTAACGCGTTGTCTAGTATCACTTGACTTCTTGATCTTTTCAGGAACTGGCATTCTTGTATTGGCTAAGCTGTCTAGTGGCGCTATACAACAGCGTTTGTTTCCCCAGCGTTCCAACGACGCTCGAGCTGATTGCTGGAAACAAAATGTCAGACACTCCGGACCTCAACGTACGAGTTGTCAGAAAACTTCGTACAGAATCACTATCAAACGCTGTCTTCAAGGTTGTGATCGATGGGAAAAGTGATCCACTTTGGCTGAAGATCGGTCATTCTCGGAAGGCTCTCAAGACCGTTCACAACTTATGCCTTCCACCTATGCTGTGGAACCAAGTGAGTGCTGTAGAATGTTCATGCCTTATTACTGTGGTTTCTATTTTTGTATTTTTTTCTCGTTCCAGGTGAAAAACGAGGGCAGGATCTTGAAAAGATTGAAGTCGAGTGGCTGTTCATTGATACCAAACTTGGTATTCTATGGTCACTGGCATGGCAGGCCTGCTGTTGTCACACGGAACGAAGGAATTCCTTTCCTTGAGCAGTTTCCGTGCGACGCTGATGTTGGAACTGTGGAGAAGCTTTGCAAAGATCTAACAGAGGCGGTCCTGGTTTTACACGTAAGATGTAAAACTTCTGATCTCGTATATTTTTTCTCAACACTTTTTCCAGGACCACAAGGTCTTACACTGCGACATCAATCCAAGAAACGTGGGAGTGTACAACGTAAAGACGGATCGATGGTTTTACCTTTACGACTTTGGGTGTGCGCTGGATCTGCGACGAGACGAGGATGCGTCCGAGGTGGTGGGGAACTTGCTCTTCAGCTCCTGCCGCAACCTGAACAGGCTGCAGCCGAATCTGGTGACCGAGCTCGTCTCAGTTGTCTACACCTGCTTGTATGTTGCGGGTTTGAAGCTGCCGTGGGAAGAAGCAGCAGCCAAGGGAGACTTGGACGAGTGCTGTCTCTTACGTGATACCTTTTTCCGGGAAGTTGACCTGTCTATGTTTTCTCAAAATATAGCAGGCTGGCTTCGCTTTGTTTTGCAGCAGCGAACTGATGCTCGTCCAAGGGATATTGCTGCGAAGTATAGAGAGTATCTATGTGGTGAATAATATGTATTATTGCCAAGTGGTGGAGGCATTGCTGGATTTTAAGGCGAATCTCCATATATAAAAATTAAACATTATGGGTAGTAGCAGAGAAAGAATCTCCAGGCCAATCTCCAGTTCTTCATGTCTTGACAGCTCACATTAACAATTAACATTGTGAATTTAAACAACAAACCACTCTCCAATCGCGTGTGGAGCAGCAGCAAGCAGCTCGAGCACCAGAAAGAGCTCGCAATGAGCTTGCATGGAACAATGGTTAATCTGGACCAGCGCCCTAAATTCAAAGACTATTGAGCACGTGAATTTCTGAGCATTTCCAGACGCGTTTGTAAGAAAGACAAAGAAAATAAAAATGCCACGGACTTTATAACATTCCCACACTAAAATTCGTCCACGAGAATTTTTATCGACCATCCATCGAATTCTATGTTCATGGCTGGAAATCCTGCCGCATTATTTCTTCCAGATGATACACCCCAATCTTTCAAGTAACTTACCACGCTGTGTTGTTCTTCACGCTTACCAGGGATACTTTGGAGAGGCCGGGGGAGAGGCCTTCATCTTGTTCTTCGGCTTCTTCTTCTCCCAGCTCGCGTATCCGCACAGCCCAAACTCGCACTGGCTGTGCTTGGAGCAAATATTGTCGCAGCTCCCACAGTGCTTTCGATCGCGGAGTAGATCCACGCACTTCCCCGCACAGCAGCTAAAGCCATACGTGCAAGGCTTGTTACACCCTCCACAGTTGCTGGGATCCACTTTAGTGTCGACACAGAACCTGTTCCAGCAGCACTTCGTCCCACCCGATGGAAACTTTGCCGGATCCTTGCAGACGCTGGCATTGTGAGCGCACCAAGTGAACTGCCACTGCTGGCTCCCGGAGAGATAGTTGCTTCTCAAGAAGTTGGAGTGGCCGGGCTTTGGAGAGTCCCTCTCAGAGCCATCCTCATCCTCGTTCGCGGCTGCTAAGGCTGTGTTGTAGAAGATGAAAGCGAGTACCACCGACGTGCAGATTGAGTTTCTCATCGCTGCTGCTGCTCTGCCGAGGAAAGCTTACGACCTCCTCGCGCATTTGCTCGCCAAAAATCTGCATCTGCCGGGAAGCATCTCAGATTCGTGAAATGATACGATTGAGAAGGACAAGCAGAAAAAGAAAGGACTATGCAAAGACAAAGCGATTCACAGAACTCTTGCTTTGACAAGAAAGTAAAGAGGGACTCTGCGGGACCAAAGAAAACCAAGGCAAACGAAGCCAAGCATAAGAACGCGGTGGTCCCAAAAACTAGACGTATGGAATAAGTAGATGCATATCTCAAGCTTACCTTGCATGTGCTCTTGGAAAGAGAAAACGAACCAAGCTCATCTTATTTGACCATCTGATATCGGCGGGTCATCCCAAGGAGGCCGAGATAATTCTATCATCGCATGAGAACTATGTCTGCTAGGAAGTCAACCTGCAATGGCGAACAAATGGAATCCAGTACTAGAAAACAAACCTCGTGTTTCATAGGCGAGAAGTCTGTGTGATTCTCCATTCGTGTTCACATGACAGCAGTATGACTTCTGATCATCACGGCTGAATCTCCAGCTTCAGCACTTTATGATCAATCGTCAGCTCATAGGATAAACAAAAACTTACATAGCAAAAGTCTACAAGAGTGAGTACAATATGAAGGACATTCTCAAAGCACGGTTGGCTTAGTGAGCAAAAGGGCTTTTCGTACTTAGCAGCGTGGAATCCTATCGAGAAATAATTTGATAATAATCGATCACCCTAGTAAGAGATCATTAGCTTTTATCTCAAGGTACTTTTGGTAAGTGTTCTTCATGGCTCTTACTCTGGAAAGATACCTGTCAGCTTTTAACGTTAGTGGCACGTGGCAACATCCTAGAGATCCAGAGTCCACGCAAACAAGTTCGAGACAAGGTGGTGCTTGGGTAGCATGCAATTTGTGACTTAATTTATGACTTGAAACGTATATTAGCCTAACAAAAGTGAAGACTTAACTTAAATTGCACTTATGTCTATATTCCATTAGAGCCTATCACTGCTTAGACTTTAAAAATGATCTTCAACTTGCCATATAACTAATTTGAGTTTATAATATTTGTTCATTTTGTAAGTTTTTAAATTTAAACTTAAGTGTAATATTATTAGGACATATACCCTTAATTAATTGGAAAAGGGGTGTATTCTTATTCATGGGCTCTTTTTTTTATATTTAAACCTCTATAGAATCACTTAACCCAGTATTACTCAAACCCAAAAATGCTTAATTTTAAAATCCCAATACCTTACTCGATTGGAAAATAGAGTACACTTTTATTCATAGGCTCTTTTCTTCTATATTTAAATTTTTATAAATTATCTTTGAGTAAATAACCATAATTTTTTGTAAGTTCATGCCCTTATAACTCTCCTAAGAGCCTTGCTCTCTTTATACTTTTCGGATTGAGGCAAAGCAAACGGAACTACCAAATGTCAATTTTATGTGTTGTGATTCCCCTAGCCAATCAAGATATCAAATGTAAGCTTTTAAATTTGGACTTTCTAGGAGGTCACTCATTATTCAAACCCAAAAATGTTTAATATTAAATATCCCAAGACCTTTAACCAATTGGAGAATACTCTTATTTATTGAATTTTTTTTTTATATTTGAATCTTTATGAATTGTTTCTTAAGTCGTTATCTTTAGTTACTTACATGATTTATATAAAGCTAAGAAATTTCTTCTTGTTGCAATATTATTTTACAACTTGAATATGATTTATATCCAAATCAATAATATTAATATCTTGATGGCAAAGTTATAGTTGGAGATGTTAGCAACGACTATTAAGGATGTAAAGAAGAAAAAAAGAAGAGCTTTACCAAAGGTTTGCTCATACAAAATAGCTATTTTCATGGATCACACTTAATATATTTTTATAGTGCTAGGATATTTAAAAGATGTGTAGATCTACATCTAGCTTTCTATGCTGCATAATTGCATATAAACTTCATAAGCAAAATACTAGATTTAGAAAAGCAATCTTTGTAAAGACAAAAGCTGCACTATTTTGGAAATTAATACTAACTTGAAAGAGGTTGTTAGATAAGTTTGGAGTTGGTTTTACAACTACTTAGTGATTAATATGTGATTTTGTGAAATTATTGATGAGAAGCTGTAGAAGCTATATATCGAATAGCTATCAGAAGATAGGCTACAATCACTTGCTTCTAAGTTTGAAATATTATGAAGGATTTTGCATATAATTGGAGTTACTAATTGTGGCCATATACCAATTATTGCTCCAAATGAACCACAACAATACTACAATTTGTGAGAAATAAATCCCTAAGCCCCAAAGTGGAGCCAAAAGTGTGCCATGTGGTAGTGGTCGAAGCGGAAGTTCAATGAGTATAACACATTTGGACAAAAAGTTCCAACTTGAAAAGTTGAGAGTGTGAGTGGAACTCCAAATGAAGTGCTCGAAGAATGAACATAAAGCGATTGATGAATGAGTCTATAAAAAGGGAAATAAGAAGGACTAATACATACAAATGTTATGACCAAGTCTAAGATAAAATCTGAGATGGGGTTTAAAGTGAAGCCTGAGGTCAAATCTAAGATGGAGACTAAAACTGGGTTCAAGATTGAGGCCAAAACCAAGACTGAATTCGAGTCCAAATACTAATATAGGTCAAAGCATGAAAGCCCAAAGCAATCGTCCCCCCCGGGGTGGGGGGGGGGGGTGTCCAAGGCTGCGGGGGGTTTTAAAAGTATAGTATGGAGAGTGTGGGGGTTAAACTCTAGTAGAACTATTTTGGCTAGGAAAAGTTAATATTACCCAAGAAGGTTACACTCATATAGTGTATAATGATATGACTATTGAGGAGTTCAAGGCTAAAGTGAATATAGACAGATTAATGGGGTAGCTTGGTGAAATGTTCAAGAGTCAATTCTAAATCCCTTGGGAAATTGAATAGTTAATGCTCCTAATCCAAGTGTGGGTAGCACTACCTACTTGAATACTTGATATGGCTTAACAAAACCTCACTCTAGACACATGGCTAGGCACCTAAGGGCAAAAGGTGGGGAAAGTACCTATAAGGCTTATATAACGCTGGTATTTCGAATTGTTATCCTAAAGTTTCGGATTGTGGAAAGAAAAAGGAGTAATTTTTTTGTGTAATGACCAAGGACATGGTCATATGGTGAAGAAGTCCCAGATGTCAATAGGATTTAGTTGCCAAGTCTTTGAACTCTAACCCAATAACAGTATTGGTGAGTACGACTGTGGATGAAGAGGGATTTAGTAGGGACCGAAGTAGAGATATTGAAGAAGGGTGCTCTCTATATTTTTAGGCGTCTTAAGGATGCTAAATTATGGTTATGGGATGACTATTCATGGACAGATGGCCCAGTTTTTGAGAAATAAGATTATGTTACAAGTGATCTTGAACTACTAATGAAACAAAGGTAAATGAACATAACCTTAGCATAACGAGTTAATATGTTAATGGTACATTTGGGGTGTCTGTAATGGATTAGACATATGGAACACTTAGACCAAATGCAAAGGTAAAGTGGTATAAAAAACATTTATGGGGCTAGCAATTCCCTAAGTTAGGAATAAGGTTTATGAAGATTGTGAGTGAGACTCTTCCAAGTACTCACAAGTGTGGTTAAGTGACTAAAATAAAATAGAAAAATTAATCACTTACACAATTGAAAAAGTTTTTACTTTACTAAATGATTGTCTTAGCAAAGTGTATGATTTAGGATTATAACTTTGGCTAGATATGAAGTCTTCATGATTGGACTATTGTAAAATACAAATCCTTAAACCCTAATGTGGAGCTGAAAATGTGTCATGTAGTAGTGGCCAAAGTAAAAGTTTAACAAATATAACACATTTGGATCAATACCAATGACTTGAAAAGTCGAGAGTAGAAATGGAACTCCCAAAGAAGTGCTCAAGGAACAAGCATGAACAATTGATAAATGAGTCTTTAGAAAGGGATATAAGAAGGACTAACACATGGCAAGTGTCATGACACATACGTGAAAGTGTCAAAACCTCACTTTAGCCATATAATTAAGGCACCATAAAGGCAGAAGGTGGGGAAAGTACCTACAAAGTTTATATTAAGCTGCAATGTTTTAAAATATCATCCCAAAATCCCACACCATGGAAAAAAGAAAAGTGGTCCTTTTGTTTGGTGAGCAAGGGTATAATTATGTGGTGAGGATGGTGGGAATTACAAAATGGCCTTCAGGCTCTTGGCCAATGGTGGTGTTGGCAAGCAGTACCATAAACGAAGAGGGATATATATTGGGGGATAATGTTCCTCATGTTTTAGGGCATCTTAAGGATGTTAAAATGTGGACTACTCATGGATAGATAGTCTAGTTTTGGAGAGATAAAACTGTTATGTGAGTGGTTTTGGACTATCAATAAAATAAGTGTGAATAAGTATGGCCTTATCATAATAGATTAATATATTGGAGGTACCTTTGGGTATCTATAGTGGGATTGGACATGTGGAACACTTGGGCTAACTTTAAGAGCAACTATAAAGGTTAGCAAGTCCCTTAAGTTGGATAAGGATGAAAGTTGTGAGTGATACTCCTTCAAGTGGTCAAAGACATCGTTAAATGACTAAAATAAAATGAAAAATTTAGTCATCTATAACCATTTTCTAGAGAATTCCAAGTGGTCATATCTTAGAAGGTATGCTTTAGTTGGCAATGTAGGTATAAGGATGGCAACTGAAAGAGAATTTGGGATGTTGAAGGCTTATTTTAGGATTTTACTAAAAATAAATGACTCAATAATAAAGAATGTGAAGGATCAAATGTTTAATCCTCCACTACCTTTATAAATTAGATCCTAATTCAGTTGATCAGGAATTAATAGAAAAAAATCATTTTAAAATAATAAATTTCACCATCAATCAAAGCTATGAAGTCACTAAGAGTTATAAAAACTGCGAAAGCAGCTACTTATGATTCTCTAGGATTTGAGCAATAAATTAAGTAGTGGGGGGTGAATTGCAATGAGCCTTAGAAGGGTTTGATCAGTTCAAAAACATTAGTTAGCAACAAAAGCTAAGGTAAATGCCAAATGATGCAATGCATTAGCCTTAAGTCTCTTTATAAACAAATAGATTTAGAAGTGAGAGTTAGATTTCCTAAAAATCATTATGATATAGAGAGTGAAATGGATGTTAACTAAAAAGTTGAAGCTAATATAGAAAAAACTTCTTCTAAAGTACTATCCTCTTACTTGATCTTCTTCTTTTTTTGTGCTTTCTCCTCATCTTTGGATTAAAATTTGGGTTTTTTAAGTTGTAACAACTTGAGCATATGACTTTTCTAACTTATGGTTTGTCACTAAAATGCTCATCAACCATACAACTTGAAAACAAACCATAAAATTTAAACTAAAATTGGTGAAAAAAATGTCACAATATCAGGTTAAAAAAGTCACCATTTGAAAAACAGTTAAGAAGTTTCAAGAATTCAAAACACTTACAACTTAAGCTAAAATACCCAGTTGAAAAAAAATACTATACTTATTATTCCCAGATTTCTCTATTATCTTCCTTGTAATCTTTTAGATCAATTCTAATTTTTGCAAACACCATCAACACAAATTGAAGATATGAAGCTATAAATCAATCCCTTGTTTGGGAGGCTTCTTGAAATCCACCTCTATCTCAACTCAAAGAGAAATCAAGTTAATCATTTAGTGATCTTTTCACTTTATACACTTGGTTTTATCTAAATGCCTAGTACTTGAGATATTGACTGGTTACTGCCATTTACTCTTTCTTCACTAGTAAGTTCCCATGTGTATTATACCAAGTATTGAAATTAAGAAAAAAAAATTAATTATTAAATAATTTTTTTATCCTAATAAATTATTTGAAATGAGTTCTAGATATGTGTAAGCTTGTTTCCTCAAATTAATTCATTTTATAATCAGTCAGATGTTTGTGAATATAAATATAACCTTTTAGATTTTTTGAGTCAAAGTAATACAAGGTACAAAGAATTTTCTCTTAGCAGCAATATAATTGTAGCTATTGTTATTCAATAATATTAACCAAGGATTCTAATTAAATCCTTATAATTATGGAGGATTTATTTAATTAGATAACAGCATTACACACTATAATATCTATGTTATAAGTTATTATATCCTAAGTTGCTGTGATTTAATAATAAGCTAGTACAAGGAGGCCTCAAAGATATTATCCTAGCATTGGCAAAGGGCATCCTGGTAGTGGCTGCTGGAGTCAAAATGAGATCCTGCCTTCTCCTCTTGTCTGGGTTTGCCAAGTTGTACTACACATTTCTCATATGTAAATAAAATATTTTTTAAATATAAAAATGTTTCACTAATTTAACACTTTTTAAATTTTATATATATATATATCCTTTCTAGATTTAATACATAAGAGCTTTGATCCCATGTTCGTCCTCTAGAGTAAACACAGGAGGAAAATGGCAAACTCACTTCATAGTGGATCTAAACAGAGAATTAGGTTTGGTAGACTCAAGAAAAGGACCATGATGACTAGAGGATGATCATAAACAATTATACTTTAGTGAGGGGAAGATTGTTATGCACTAGGTTAGGATAATAAGACAAACATACTTAGTTATCAAATGCAGTTTCCTAGTTGCTTCACATCCAGAATATTCTAATATGTTTGTTTCGTTTTTGCTACTTTATGAATAGTTATAGGATCTAGATAAGTATTAAATCCTAGATATATCATCCCACCAAGTGGAAACCATTAAAAGTAGATATATGTACACTATTATTGCTGCTTGATGACAGAAACATATTTTAATCCTCCGGTCTATATATAAAAAGTTGATGAATGACTGAATAAATTATGTACTACTGGTCAGTGTACATATTCTTATTTTCAAAATAGGCAAATTCTGTAAAATGATAATTAAATTTTTCCTAATAGTAGTTTTGTTATTTGGTTAATAAGATATCTGGGATGAGCACTACATATATAAAAGCTTGTATTCCTCTAGTTAATCCATTCTATAACCAGCAAGATGTTTGTGAATTTAAATATGACATTGTAGAATTTGTGAAGGAGAATAATACAGGCTATACAGAATTTTCTTACACCAACAATATAATTGTAACTGTTGTTGTTACATCATATTATCCAAGGATTCTAGATGATATAGTTGAAGCTTATAATATCATATTGGATGAGTGTGTAACACCTTATAATCATGGAGGATTTGTTCAATTCGATAATGGACAATTACATATAGCAATATCTAGTACAGGACCTTCTCATACTGATTTGTTATTAAACTATAACAATAAAAAGTATTATAACTTACTACATAGTTTATATAATGTATGGACGAGATGTTCTACACATTTTTCATTTGTAAATAAAAATATCTGTTAAAAATAAAAAATAATTGTCATAGTTCCTAGCTTTAATAATTCTCAAGGAGAAAAAAGATCCAATTAAATTTAATAATAAGAAGAATATTATAAATTAATTATATTTTCTTGTTAAAATTATTAATAAAGGAAACAAAAAATAAAAATATTTTATAAAAAAAGATAAAAAGGAAAATGGTGATTAGTTTAAGTATATACTCTGAATATCCGTTGAATGATTCGTAAAACTGAATTAAAAAAACCCTTAAGTTGTATGGAGAAGATTGCAAATCTCTTCCAGTGCGAAGGTGGCAGCATGGTGAGAGTGTTTGATTCTTCCACCATAAGCCCAGTAGACAGAGGGGTGGAGATCACGATCAAGAGAACGAGGATGTAAAGAACTGCTAATAGGTAGACAAATCCAAAGTTCTCCGGCGAATGCATGGCTTCCAAAATCTCTCTGGAAGATCAAGTTTCTATATGTTAGAAGAAGAACAAACTCTAGAATTGCAAGAACTCACATAGTTATACCATGTCCTCCAAAATCAAACAAGATGGTTGTGGGACCCGTGAAGAACCCTCTCATGTTTCCAGCTCCTCAGTGAATGATGCCAAACTCCTGGAAAGAAAAAAGAGTTTTTTTTAGCTTGACACTTCGAATTTGACCGTGGACACCCAGACCTTTTGCGCAAGAACGCCTGTTTGATCATAGATTAAAGTTCTACTTAAGCAGCAATAGAACCCCTTACGCTCGGTAGTATCCGCAAATAGTTAATCCGGACCAGCTGATCTTGGCGCCCGATTAAGCTTTAGACTAATGTGAATTTCTGAGCATTTCTAGACCGCATTTGTAAAGAAAGAAAAAATTACACAGACTTGATAACATTCCGCACTAAAATTCCATAAGAATTTTCATCGACCATCCATGTTCATGGCTGGAAATCTGCCAGCATTATTTCTTCCAAGTGATTCCCCCAATCTTTCAAGTAATTTACCACGCTGTGTTGTTCTCACGTTGTTCTTCACGCTTACCAGGGATACTTTGGAGAAGCCTTCTTCTTCTCCCAGCTCGCATATCCAGACAGCCCAAACTCTCACTGACTGTGCTTGGAGCAAACATTGTCGCAGCTCCGACAGTGCTTTCGATCACGACTAAATCTATACACTTCCCGGACAGCAGCTAAAGCCATACGTGCAAGGCTTGTTACATCCTCCACAATTGCTAGGATCCACTCTAGTGTTGATGCAGAACCTGTTCCAGCAGCACTTCGTCCCACCTGATGGAAACTTTGCCGGATCCTTGCAGACGCTGGCGTTGTGAGCGCACCAAGTGAACACCCACTGCTGACTCCCGGAGAGAGAGTTGCTTTTCAAGAAGTTGGAGTGGTCAGGCTTTGAAGAGTTCCTCTCTTGAAAACCATCCTGATCCTCGTTCACGGTTGCTAAGGCTGTTTTGTAGAAGATTGGCGTGCAGATTGAGTTTCTCATCGCTGTTACTAGGAAAGCTTATGACCTCCTCGCGCATTTGCTCGCCAAAAATCTGCATCTACCGGGAAGCAGCTCAGATTCGTGAAATGATAAGAATGACAAGTGGAAAAAGAAAGGACTATGCAAAGACAAAGAGATCACAGAACTCTTGCTTTGACAAGAAAGTAAAGAGCGACTCTATGGGGCCAAGGAAAACCAAGACAAGCGAAAAGAACTCGAATGCAGTGGTCCCAAAACTAGACGTATGAAGCTTACCTTCCTGTGCTCTTGGAAAAGAAAACGAAGCTCAACATGGTTGACCATCTGATATCAGCGTGTCATCACAAGGAGACGAGCTTTGAGATGATTTTATCATCTGGATTTATCGCATGAGAATTTTATGTGCTGAGCGAGGTAGTAACCTGCAATGCCAGACAATACAATCCAGTTTCGATGGAGCTTGGATTCTGGTAGACTAGAAAACAAAACTTGTGTTGTGTAGGCTGGAAGTCTGAGTGATTCTCCATTCATGTTCGAGTCATTCCGTGATCTTCCGACACCAATGTTTGGGCCTACAAATTTCAAGATCACTAGTAGCATATTTGACACTCTTTTATACCATTTACTAATGAAATTGCTTTTAATTGATCCTATAGCCAGGAAAAAACTACTAAAATCATTTGTAAATGAGCTATATAAAACATAGCCAATAGTTTTATTGTTTAAATTGAGGGCTTTGCAAATTAGAATTTTCTTTGACTTGACAAAAAGCTTGTTGGGGAAGCTCTCCCAATAAACATCCTTCTATTGGGAGGTCCCCACAAATACTTTCAATGGGAAAAGCATTTTTCGGGTGGGAAATTTTCTTTATAAGATCTCTATTAGAAGAAAAATCTTCCCAACAGAATATTATTGGGAAAAAAAAGTATTGATGGGCAGCCTTGTTGGGGTTCATTTTTCCAACAGGACAATTTTCCATCCCTTCTGGCAAAAAAAAAATTAAGCTATTGGGAAATATTTCAACCCATCAGAAGGAAAAAAAACTCTTATTTTGGCAGGTTGAAGATTTCATTCTATTGTGGAAGGACCGGCTAATTTAGCTTGCCACATCATGGCTATGTAATCAAAGCAAATCTATTGAGAAAATCTTGTTCAGAAATCTCATGTTGGGATCTCCAATTGGGAAGTCCCAACAGGAATAGGATTGTGAAGTTAGTATGACAATCTAGCTACTCACAATGAACTCCCACAATTCACTCTCAGCCACTGGATTAAGGATATGTTAGAATATGCCTCTTCAATCCAATGGTTAGAAATTTATGCCTTTCACGAGGTACCTTGTGGCCACAAGGAATAAACAGAGATTCAACTGAATATTTTCCATTATATATATTCATTCTTAGCGTTACATATGACTTACCATATATCTTGGACACATGGTAGTTTGAGGGGAGGATGTTTTTTGGGACAATGGTGAAAATTTTCAAGTTTTCAGTATTATGTATGATCTAAGAGCAAGAGTTACAATTATATTGTTAGTGTATATCAACATAGAGAAAAGGGATAAAGAAAACTAAAATTGGAGTGAATGAAGAGATGCATAGGCAACGAGTCTGTTGTTTCAAGAGCATGGGAGAGTTTGATGCTCTGGCCGATTTTGGTGCTCGACATATTTGTCTCACCTCGAGCCAGCAGTTATAATCCTTAAAGCCGGGCGCGTCTGCAAGCAACCTTGCACGCTCGCAACACCTCAGGGAAGCTGTGGCTCGCAAAACTGCCGGACATCCAGATCCAGATCCAGAGCCATGCCACCCCTTGCTCTTGTATCCTTCAGTGGACGCTCTCCTCAATAACCAGGGCAGTGTTCAGCTTGATCATGGCTCCTTCTCCGTCGGTCCAGCGGGACACAGGTTTGTTTTCGTGGCGTGCGTGCTGGGGCTCGTGTGTGGGAGGCTGGAGAATCTGGACGAGGCTGGCGGCGAGGCTATGGCTTTAGCTGTTGGAAATCCACTGACGAATGCGTGGAGAGTCCTTCCCGGAATTTAGGTCGAGGAGGAGCCGTGCAGATACTTGATGATAGTCAAGAGGTCGGGGCATTCACGGTCAATACAAACCTGTAAGCAAGCGCCATCCATCCCGTAAAGGATGGCGTCTCTAGCTTTATACGATAACGACGCGACTTCGAATGATAATCCATGGCGAAATCCTCAAATCCGACAACCACATGGCAGGAGCTCAATGAAACTATTGGTTATCTTCTTGAGGGACGACCAATTGTATTTGGCGAGGCAACTATTTTGATGGCGGGAGCGTTCGTTCCTTCATGTAATGCCCTAAAAACGCAATGATCTGCATGAATCTGCTCGCATGAGTTGGCTTGTGGTTGCGTCCATGGAGAAAAGAAAGGACTAAGCAAACTTCTGCTTTGACAAAAGCATGTGTGTCCTTTTGGGAAAATGAACGAACCAAGCTAAACTTCCGTCTAGGATCGGTCCGTCCTTCAAGAACCGAATGACGAGTTTACATGAGAACATGAGAACTTTTGTCTGAGCGAGGAACTTCAGTGAAATCTGCAATAGTGGACAATGGAAATCCAATTTAGATGGGATGTTGTAGACTAGAAAACAAACCTCGTGTTAGTACGACTTCTGATTGTCAGGGCAGCTGGAAGAATTATGTAGTTGCGAGGATAGCGCAGCACAACTGTGATCAACTAAGCTCACAAAATTTACCAGGAGAAAAATGTCCCAGCTGCACAGTTTATACAGTTAAACCCAATCAACAGAAACTTACACGGAAAAATTCCTGTAGAAGTGAGTGTACTACCTGTTACATATGTGTGAGCACATATGAAGAAGAGTTTCAAAGCACGACAAGATCTTACTTCTCCTCGCGCCACCGAATGTTTAAAACACCTCGTCCTTCTTCAACGCACCAGCTTTAACAGCCTTGATTATTGCGTTGGTGTCCGAAACGTAGTCGCCAACAACATCCAGTTGCCTCAAAGGGCTTGACTGTGGAACGTGATTTATTCTCGAGTTATGGCATACTCGGCCGAAAAGATTTTCAGCCGCCATGCAAGCCTGCACGAAAGACAGAATGAGAAGGGCCGAAAGAGAACGAAATACTGGAGCAAACCTGTCCCCGGACGAGTGTCTTCGCAGCAGAGATTTGCAAAATCGAATCCATCTTCTTTTCCATCTCAGCCGTCTCATGCTTCTTCCTTTCGTACGCTTGTTTCGCAAGAGTGACATCGTTTTCAAGGTTGAGGATCTCGCTGATTGCGGACTTGTAGTACGTTTGCAGCTCTGCCCGCAGCGCTTCAATGGTATCTGTGCATTGCTCAACATGCGTTCGAAGATCTTCGTTCGTACTTAGCAACGTAGAGTACCTGGAGAGGAGATGATGAGTATCAAGGAGAAAACAAATGCCATGTTGATCACCTTAGTAGAAGATCATTGACTTCGTGATACTCCTCCGCGACCTCAACAACGGTCTCGAGGTACTTTTGATAAGCCATCATTCTTCCCAGAGCGTTCTTCGTGGCTACTTTTTCGTTCTGGAGCTGCTCTATCTTGGTCTCGATTTGTCTGATCTCTGCTTCCTAAAACCGTGTCACGAGAGTTTAGCACACATTTTTTCCCATGGATAGACAAGAGAGTAACTCACTTTTTCTGCTTGTAAACGAATCTCATCAGCTGCCTTTTTCTCCGCACGAATCCGCTTGATATTATTTTCCTGCAAACTTACAGACATGCCAACGATCGATCAAGGAAGGCGGAAAAGGAAGGAAAACAAAAAACGAAGTACCTGCAAGAACTTGGAGAATCCAATGAGAGAATCCTGTAACTCCCGGTCTTTGATCCGGAGGGCTTCTTCTCGTCTCGTCAATTCGTCTTCTTTGCTGCAATGCCAGGAATCTCGATGCATTCCACCGCAAAATCAAGAGAAAATACCTCGCAAACTCCACTTTCTTCCGCTCCAGCGCCTCCTGGACTTGGAACATGAGGCGCCGCTTCTCCAGAAGCCGCGTCGCCGGCAGCGCCTTGTCCAGCGCCACCACAGTCACCTGTCCACCACCGGTCGCCATTGTCGATCTATCAAAATCCCTCTCCTGGAAGACGAAGAACCCTAAATTTTGAAAGCGAGAGAGGGGCAAATTAGTCGCAGCTAGAGAGAATCGAACCCCGGTAGAAAAGTGAAATCTTTGTTCCAGGAGCTCGATCCAGGGCAAGGCAATGGAGGCCGGGAGTGCTGTGGTGGAAGAGGCAGCGAGGAGAGCTTCCGCCAAGCTCGAGCTGCCGGCGATCGATGACGATTCCGAGGAAGGGAGCGCTGACACGGCGTCCTCCGCCGATGCCGATCGTCCAATGCCTACTGCGGAGGAGCTCTCCCAGTTCGCGATCGAGAAGCTGTTTGCGTCACCGCTCTTCGCTTCTTCGGTTAGTTCTCCTCTCCTCTCTTGAAATTTCAACCCTATTGCGATCGATGGATAGATCTGCATTGATTCCAGGATGAGAAGGCTGCGAATTTGGAAGAGCCTCAGAGTCAAGCAGCTGATCTCAATGCCACGGCTGGAGATCTCACATTTGGCGAGGATTTCGAGAGGTATCCTTGTGGAAATCTTCGATCCTGGGATTGTTCTTCTTATGGTATGAATTGCAGTGAGGATATTTCGCTAGAGGGTTTGCAAGAGGAGCTAGAGAGCTACCAAGGCCGAGAGGTATGCCAAGAACAAAACCACGCATTACTGTGATTTATGTCTATGTTCTTATAGATGGTCGTCAACATACTAGGAAAAGGAAGCGAACTACGAGCTTATGCTCGCGATGTGGAGGAAAAGCTTCGTCAAGTGGAGCTCGAGTCTATACAGGTACTTCTTTCATCTAGTTTCTCGTGCTCTCTTTTTCATGATTTTTTGCTTTCACAGGACTACATCAAAGAGAGTGATAACCTGATGTCTCTCCACGCTCAAATACGGGAGTGTGACTCCATTTTGACACACATGGAATCGCTTCTTGGAGGTTTTCAGGTACTTGACTGTTACAGTACACTCTGGAGACATGATTTCGCATTCTTTAGGAGGACCTCGGATCCATCAGCTCCGAAATAAGGAGTCTCCAGGAGCAATCTATGACTATGGGACTTAAGCTACGAAACAGAAAGGTTGGTTTTCCTCTGCATTCTAAGTGCTTTGTCTGAAGTACCATATACAGGTTGCAGAAGTTAAGCTGGCTAGGTTCTTGGAAGAGATTGTTCTTCCTCCAAACATGATTGATGCTATTGTGGATGGAGAGGTATTTTGTTTTTATAAGCGAGCTATGATAATTTTTTTGTTTCTTATTTCTTTCTCCTTGGTGGTTTTTATTTTGGCAGGTCAATGAAGAGTTTGTGCGGAATCTTCAGATTTTAAGCAGAAAGCTCCAGTTTATCGCCGAGGATCCTGGAGCTAAGGGCTCTGCCGCTCTGCGAGATGTTGAACCTGAATTTGAAAAGCTACGTTTAAGATCCGTAGCGAAGGTACCTAAACATGCATTTTTGTTTCTCTAAAAGCTGATATTTCGTTTGTTTCAAGGGTCGTGATTACATTATCCAGAGGATATATGCCTTACGAAAGCCGAAGACGAACATTCAAATCTTGCAGCAAAACGTTCTTCTCAAATACAAGTATGTAGTTTATTTTCTCTGTCTTAGCTCGTTTAACTTGAATTGATACGTGTTTTACAAAACTCTCATACTCAGGGGCATTACAGATATCTGGCTACTTTTTTACGTGATCATGGAAAGGAGGCTTATCAAGAAATTCGGGCGGCATACATAGACACGATGAACAAGGTTGTAGCTAACTTTGAATTCCTATTTGTTCACGTTCCTGTCCTGCAGGTGTTGAGTGCGCATTTCAAAACGTACATTCAGTCTCTAGAAAAGCTGCAGCTAGACATCGCTACGAGGAACGATTTAATCGGTGTTGAAGAGCGGGCTGGTATGTTTTCCCGCGGTCGTGAAAACATGAAAAACAAATCGGCTGTCTTCGCGCTTGGGGACCGTGCTAACGTGCTTAAGGTCTGTAAGTCAAGACTTTCTGTGGAAGGCCTAAACTTTCGCTTTTTTATGTAGGAAATTGATCAACCGGCAATCATTCCCCACATTGCAGAAGCCAGTGGTTCCAAATTTCCATATGAAGTTCTTTTTCGCAGCCTTCACAAGCTTCTCATGGACACGGCGACATCAGAGTAAAAGTTTTATTTCAAGTCTCATTTATAATATATTTACTGCAGATATCTGTTCTGCTGCAACTTCTTTGGGGAGGATGCTATCTTTTCTGAAATTTTCACTGGTTTGTAAATTGTCATTTCAAAAGCCGTTTTTGATAATGACGTTGTATGTTTTGCAGGGCCATTCTCCGTTATTGAGGATCATATGAATGCGGTTCTAATCAATTGCTATGATGCTATTGGGCTAAAATTGATGATACGAATAACATACCAGCATCAGGTAAGTTTTTTAAATAAAAGATACACTGATCACCTTGACTTTGCAGCTGATAATGTCCCGGAGACGAGTACCATGTCTAGATGCCTATTTTGATAAGGTTCGCTGCCCTGTTCTTTTTAGTCCTTTTGTAACAAACTTGTAAACAGTTGAATATCCTCATCTGGCCACGGTTCAAGGCAGTTTTTGATATGCATTTAGTGAGCCTTCGGACCGCAAACGTGAGGACACTGTGGGAGGATGACGTGCATTCTCACTATGTCATGCGGAGGTACGCAGAATTCACCGCATCACTCCTCCAGATCAACACTGAACATGGGGATACCCAGGTTGAAATTTAATGCATTCTTGGGCCTCTTAACTCTTGCGGCGTTCTAAACAGCTGGAGCTGAACCTGGAACGCTTGAGAGTTGCCATCGATGACTTGCTCGTGAAACTGGCTCGTGTTTTCAAGAAACAAAAGCAGCAAACCGTGTTCCTCATTAATAACTACGACATGGTTTTGGCAGTGTTAAGGGTGAGTTTTTTTTAAAAAAATTGCACAAGAATAATCGTCGTCATCTCTAGGAAGTGGGTGTTGATGGTGGCAAAACGCAGCAACAGTTTGAGGAGCTGCTCAAGAGCAGCACGACCGTTTTTGTGGTAAGTTCCTCGTTTTCATGAATCCTACGCACTGATCGCGTGAGACACTCCGCAGGAAGATTTACTTCGGGAGCATTTCCAAGCCTTGATATCGTTCGTCAAAACGCGTGGTGGTAAGATCACTATTAGTTTTTCTCAGTAACTTTACCCAGTGCATTTCCAGTTCTTGGCGAGGAATCGAGTTCCAGCACACCGCCGCAATCTCCAGTGACCGTCCAGGAAGTGGAGCCCCTCGTCAAGGATTTCGGCGAGCGGTGGAAGGCCGCGATCGAGCTCATGCACAAGGATCTCATCACCTCCTTCAGCAACTTGGTGTGCGGCATGGAAATCCTCCGCGCCGCTCTCACGCAGCTCCTCCTATACTACACCCGCCTCTCGGATTGCATCAAACGCATCGATGGCGCCGAAGCGCTGAGCAAGGATCTCGTGTCGGTCGCGTCGATCATGCACGAGATCAAGAAATACTCTCGGACGTTTTAGTCAAGTAAAAGCTGAGTTTTTTACCGTTGTTTGACTTTTCCATCTTATCTAAGGGTAAAAACGTCAGTGAAACTTCTGACCTTTAGTTTCCATGTAGCTACCAGAGGAAGGTTCTAAGGGACGTTGACCGGTGGATGCCTTGACTGTTGACCAACCGAGCACGAGAGGGAAGCTCGTTAGGTGGAAGATGTTGACTGTTCTACTTACATGTTCACCGGTTCATCCCCCTTGGACCTGGTAAAAATTCCACTTCTTTTACCATCGAGCGCCAGGGCCAGGGCTTTATATGTTTGCGTCATCGCGTAGCCTAGAGAGATAGTTTGGCTGTTCGATCGGTCGATTCGATTGATTCCTCGTCCATCGCGAGAATTTCCTGCTAGCTATGGCGGAGAAGATCTTGATCCTTGGCGCCACGGGCTACATTGGCAAGTACATCACCAAAGCAAGCATCGCGCTCGGCTACCCTACCTTCGTCTTCGTGCGCTCCTCCTCCAGCCAGGACAAGGCCAAGGCGGAGTTCCTCGACTCGATCAAGGCGTCCGGCGCCACGATCTTGCATGTAAGATAGAAAATCCTCGAAATTTCGCCCCGATTTTGATGGCGTTCCTTTGGAATCCAGGGGTCTCTCGAGGATTACGCCAGTCTCCTAGCCGCGATCAAGCAGGTCGACATTGTCATCTCGGCTGTCGGCCCCGCACAGATCCACGACCAGTACAAAGTCATTGAAGCGATCAAGGAGGCTGGAACAGTAAAGGTAATTGATCTCCTTTCCTTTCTTTTCCCCTTTGTGGCTCGATGATCTTGGTTTTTTTTTTTTCCCTTTTTGCTATTCCCATAAATTGATCGGTTTTTTTCTTTGCTCAGAGATTTCTTCCCTCGGAATTTGGAAACAATCCGGCCGTGGCCAAGAAAATCCACCCGGCTCTACAGGGTATGTTTGGTCTCAAGCTCCAGCTCCGGAAAACCATTGAAGAGGCCGGGATCCCTCACACATACGTTTCAACCAACTCTTTCGCCGGCTACTTCTTGGCAAACTTGGCTCAGCCCGGACAGTTCTCGCCGCCACGAGACAAAGTTACCATCTGGGGAGATGGAAACACCAAATGTATGTATACATGATCATGGATCTCTCTCATAGTTCTTGATCGATCGAAAACTTTTGGCAGTGGTCATCGTCGAGGAAGGAGATATTGGAACTTACACTATCAAGTCCGCGGTGGATCCCAGAACACTCAACCAGGTGGTTTACTTCCGTCCTCCGGCCAACATCGTGTCCCAGAACGAGATTGTGGAGCTCTGGGAGAAGAAGATCGGCAAGACCCTGGAGAAGTCTTACGTGCCAGAGGAAGCTATCTTGAAGACCATAGAAGGTAAAGTCATGTCTCTTCCTTTCTGGAGGTCCGAGCGAGTTTACCAAAATCTTTTTTCTCTTTTCAGAAACTCCATTCCCCAATAACCTTTTCTCAGCGATCACTCACTGCATTTTCGTCCAAGGCGATCAATACGGATTCGATGTCGAGTACGACACGGCGAAACTCTACCCGGATGTGAAATACACCACAGTGGACGAGTACTTGTCTCGTCTAGTGTAAGAAACAAAAGAAAAAACTGTACGTGGTATTTCTTTCATTCCATCTTTTTTTTCATGGAATACATAATTATCATAATACTTATTCTTTCTACTGAGTTCTAAACTTCGCGTGATCGATGAAACGTTGGTAAGCTCTTTTTCTACACGAAAATCTAACGCGTTCTTCTGGTAATGCTATCGTCGACACTGGTAGCACTTATCAAAGAAACCATAGGTGTGGATGTCTCGGATAAATTGACTCATGGTTGCCCAAGCTCCAACACAAAAGCCGATGATAAAAATCCACACCATGATCAGAGCATTTATGAGGAACAAAAACTTCCAAATCGGGTAGTGCAAAGAGAGCTTGACGACAGACACCTGAAAGAATAGAACAGCTTAAAATCATCCGAGAAAGAGGCACTTTTTTTTCTTTCTCACCTTTTGGGCTTCTTTGTCTCTGTAAGCCAGATAGAACGCGAGAAGTGGTATGAAGTAGACACTGATGGAAACGAGCAAAGATCCAAACACGGCAGCTATCGTCCCAAAGAAAGGCATCGCCATCGCCACGAACCACACGAGAAGAACTACTGGCAATCTCGCCAAAACTTTGTAGGCGAATCGACGCGTATGGACGCGAAACATCTTCTCCGCGACGAGGAACACAGGGTACATATAGATGATGAAGGCAATGCTCTAGAAAGAAAGGAAAGACCGAGCAAACGTTTCGCGTAAAACTTGGAAACCTGTGGAGGAAATCGAAAAAAAAAGCTGGCTTACTTGATGTACAAACATGGAGAAGATTGCAAATCTCTTCCAGTGCGAAGGTGGCAGCACGGCGAAAGCGTTTGATTCTTCCAAGAGATCGTCGCCGTAAGCCCAGTAGACCGAGGTGGAGCTCGCGATCGAGAGAACGAGGATGTAAAGAACTGCTAGCGGGTAGACAAATCCAAACTTCTCCGGCGAATGCATGGCTTCCAAAATCTCTCTGGAAGATCAAGTAAGTTTCTATATAAAGAAGAACAAACTCTAGAATTGCGAGAACTCACATAGTTATACCATGTCCTCCAAACGCAAACAAGATGGTTGTGGCACCCGTGAAGAACTCTCTCATGTTTCCAGCTCCGCGGTGAGTGATTCCAAACTCCTGGAAAGAAAAAAGAGTTCTTTTGAGCTTGAGAATTGGAATTTGACCGAGAACCTGGCCGTTTGTTCGAGCAGCCACCGCGAGATAGACTGCTGTGATCGTAGTCGTGAGGACACCAATGAAAGCAGCAAATCGAAAGTGGCTAAAACCGGGCATGAAAACGCTCAAAAGTGAGAGAATTCCAACCAAGATTTGCCACTCGCGTTTGTGCACGTTGGAGTTGAGGTAATGCAAGTTGCTGCAAGAGATCAATCGTAAGTTTCATCGAGAACTCTTTCAAAGATTTAATTCATAAAAAAAAAGGATTTTTTTTTAGATAAAAACCTTACCTTGCGGAGGAGATGAGCTGAACAACACCAGCCATTGCGAGAGCCAAAATGTTAAACACGAGTGTCAAATTTCCCAAGTATCTCCCGGTTAAACCGTAAATAACTTCATGGTACTGGTAAAATGAAGATCAAAGCTAAGTTAGTAAAGAAAACATTAAAATAAATAAATAAAAAACACAAAGCCAAATTTGTGAAAGAGTGCGAATAATATTTGCAGAAAGGAGAAAGATTTGAGACTAAGCTTTTTAATCATGGATAGTAATAATTTACCTGAAGGATGTGGCCCATTTGAAGATCATCCCTGGCCTCTCTTTGATTTCTTATTCTATACTCAAGATAGAGCCAAACCAGCAAGAAGACTGCCCAAGAACCAAAGGCTGCGTAGAGGATGAGGAAGAACACACCCCATCCATATCCCATGAAAGCCAGAGTTTGAGGCAAGAGCGTGATTGCTTGTCCAATCTGGAACCAAAAAAGGGATCAATCCAACAAAAAATTGCAGTGAAACGATCCAAAGATCTTAATGGGGGAAGAAGGAAAGCAAAGATGGAAATTCCAGTGAGAAGAAAGAAAGATCACACAAGATGGAGCAAACCAAAGAGATCCAATTCAATCCAAACACCAAGATCAATCAATGAATCAATGAGAATTTTCCAGTACCTGGGCAGCGGCAGCGATCAAGAAGGCATCGAAGGAGCTGGAGCTCCGCCATAGCAAATTCGCGGATGGAGAGGCCGTCCATTGCTTGAACTTGTGCACGATATAGCCCCGCTTGGTCTGGATCCACGCGCGCTGGCCGTCATAGCGATATGGATCGTCGCCAAACTCGTGGCCGTGGTGGCCCTGGGCATGGCGCCGGCTATCCGGCTCATAGATGTCCACCATAGCTCACACTCTCCTGTTCTTAGCAATCGCGAGAGAGAAACACGCACGGCGGCGCTGGAATTCCAATCACGCCAGAGGGGAGATGCGCCGCGAGCGCCCAATAGAGAAATCTGGAAGAATTGGGATGGGATCTACGAGCGGCGAGAAAGAAAAACTTTGCGCGGTGACAGCGATGGATCTGTGCTGCGCTGGTGGCGTGGAAATGCGGCCCACACTCCAAGGCTACTCGAATTTCCGTGTGAGACGAGGGATCAACACATGGCGAGATTACTACAGAGCCCCAAATTTTGGATCGATTCGGATAAACCCTAAAAACAGAGGATTCCTCCACTATCTCCAATCAAATGAATCATCTTGCCCAACATTAAAATTTTTGCCACAATCGAAGAACCCTAATATCGGGGTTTTGATTTTAGGGCTACATTTTACTAGCACTGGTTGCACAGAGCTCCCCAATGGCGGCGGCGGCGGCTTCTTCCATCGCGTCCTCACGAGCTTGCCCTGCATTTCAATCCGAGGGCAAGGGGATCGCATCCTCGTCCTCGGCATTCCTGCAGCGTGGCGGCGCCCAGCGATTTCTCGGCGGCGGGGTTTGTGTGCGGCGATGCAAGGGTTTTGGGTCTAGGGTAAAGTCTCTGGGGACGTGCGCGCTCTCGCAAATGGTGGCTACTCGTGGCGCCGAGGTGGAGTTTGAGACCAAGGTCTTCACCAAGGAGAAAGTGACGCTGGGAGGGAAAGATGAGGTAGGGAATTTTTTGGCATGCATTTGGATGATTGGCAATTTTTTTCTATGGTTTCCTTTCAGTTCATTGTTCGTGGTGGAAGACATCTTTTTGAGAAGCTGCCAGAGGCTTTCAAGGGGATAAAGCAGATCGGTGTTCTTGGATGGGGATCTCAGGTAAATTATGATCAACTTTATTCACGATGATTCGCTCATTTTGCTTTCTTGCTGCTGCATGAAAGGGACCGGCACAAGCTCAAAATCTACGAGACTCGCTTGAAGCAGTAAAATCGGACATTGTGGTGAAGGTGAGTGTAATCTACTTTTACTTTTTGGAGGGAGTGATTCATGCTTTTCTACTATACAGATCGGTTTGAGAAAAGGATCAAAATCGGCAGCGGACGCGAGGGCTGCTGGTTTCACCGAAGAAAACGGGACATTGGGTGACGTGATTGAGACTGTTGCTGGAAGTGACCTCGTTCTGCTGCTTATTTCCGACGCGGCACAGGTTTGTTTTCTTGTTTTCTTTTTTCTAGATTACTTTACCCTTTTTCTGTCAGGCTGACAATTTCCGTGAGATATTCGCTGCGTTGAAGCCGAAAGCGATACTCGGACTGTCTCATGGATTTTTACTGGGCCACCTTGAGTCTATCGGCGAGAAATTCCCCAAGGACATCAGTGTTATCGCGGTGTGCCCCAAGGGCATGGGACCTTCCGTGAGGCGCTTGTACGTACAGGGCAAAGAAGTCAATGGTGCTGGAATCAATGCGAGCTTCGCTGTGCATCAGGTACTGCGTTGAAACTGTTTTTTATTTCCCCCATAGAGTTTTACTACGTTTTGCTTTGTAGGATGTTGATGGCAGAGCGACAGATGTAGCTCTTGGATGGTCCGTGGCGCTGGGATCGCCATTTACATTTGTAACGACGTTGGAAGACGAGTACAAGAGTGACATCTACGGCGAACGAGGTATGCCTAGTATGTCGGCACAATTATAGCTCAGCATTGTGCCTACTTACACAGGAATTTTATTGGGAGCTGTGCATGGACTTGTGGAAGCTTTGTATAGAAGATACACGGGAAATGGAATGTCGGAGGAAGCAGCGTACAAGAACACTGTAGAGAGCGTTACTGGCACAATTTCAAAGACCATCTCTTCCAAGGTTCGTAATACGCTTTCTTCTTTCTCTTAGAATATTAACCATAAGCATTCGGCCTTGGCAGGGTATGGTTTCTCTATATCGCTCCTTGAGCGATGAAGGCAAGAAAGAATTCGAGGCTGCGTTCTGCGCATCATACTATCCTGCAATGGACGTGCTCTACGAAATCTATGACGAGGTGTCTTCTGGAAATGAGATCCGAAGCGTGGTTTTAGCGGGACGGCGATTTTCTGTAAGTATTTTCAGCGTTCTTTAGTTTTCTCTCGTCCTGACTGCTACTTCTTACCGTAATGTTTTCTAGGCTAGAGGTGGACTTCCAGCTTTTCCAATGGGAACGATCGATCAGACGCACATGTGGAAGGTCGGAGAGAAAGTCCGTGCTGCAAGGCCTGAAGGAGATTTGGGTCCACTGCACCCATTCACTGCTGGTGTTTATGTTGCAGTCATGATGGCACAGGTTCGCGAAAATACAGCCGCAGAGCACATGTATCACTAACATTTGTTTACGCAGATCGAGATTCTAAGAAACAAAGGACATTCTTACTCCGAGATGGTGAACGAGAGCATCATCGAGGCGGTGGACTCTTTGAATCCATTCATGCACGCACGGGGAGTGTCGTTCATGGTGGACAATTGCTCGACAACAGCGCGTCTGGGCTCCAGGAAATGGGCTCCCAGATTCGACTATATCCTCACTCAACAGGTAACTTGGATCTAGATTCTCGTTCTTCCTCGTCTTACTTTTGCAAATCTCGCTTTCACAGGCTTTCGTATCTGTTGATGCTGGAGCTCCACTCGACAAGGAACTCTTCGACAAGTTTTTATCGGATCCGGTCCACCAGGCAATGCAGGTGTGCTCGGAGCTGCGGCCCACGGTCGATATCTCCGTGACTGCTACCGCGGATTACGTGAGGCAAGAACTAAGGCACTAGATCGAGAAGAAGAAAAGAAAGACGGTACTTTGCAAGGTTTTGTTGTGTGAAGCAAGAACATCTACCAGGTACTCCAAAGTTTTGTGTGAAATAAAATGGAAGAACTATCACCAAGTTTAGAGCTTGTGTATAAACTTTTAGATGAATGATCGAAACTCTAGCCTCCGTCTCGTGGAATCGTGCAGGGTATTGTCTCGCGCGAGAGAAATCCATGCCGCGATCCGGCCCACGCTCCAAAGGAGCGATGTTTTCATGCACAACAAGCTCATTGAGATGTATGGGAAATGCGGGAGCGTGGAAGACGCGAGAGAAGTTTTCGATAGCATCGACCACAAGGATAACTTCTCGTGGGATTTTATGTTGTGCGCGCTCACTCGAAATGCCCAAGTTGACGAAGCGGAGGAATTCTTCGATCGAATCCAGGAGATATCTCTCGTCACGCAAAATATCATGCTATCGGCCTATGCCCAAAACCAAGACGTGATCAAAGCCCAAAAACTCTTTCATAGCATGACAAAGCGAGACATGGTTTCGTGGAATACTCTCTTGTTAACATTTGCCCAGAATGGGTACTTGGAGTTGGCGGAGATTTCTTTCGCGCGAATGCCAGTGGTGGACCTTGTATCTTGGACGACGATGCTAGACTGCTATGCCAATTCTGGAAATCTCGCATCTGCGACGTCCATCTTCCAGCAAATTCCGGAAAGGAACTTGATAACCTGGACGGCCATGATCGATGCTTATGCCCAAAACGGGAATCTGGAGGACGCAAAGAATCTCTTCGACGCTATGCCGCTGTGGAACTTGATTGCCTGGACGGCTCTTTTGACGGCATTCTTACAAGGGAAGAATCTTAGCAAAGCCAAGGAAATATTCGATTTTATGCCGGAGCATAGCTTAGTGTCGTGGACGGCAATGCTGGCAGCATATGCCAAAACCGGGCTTTTATCATTGGCAAAGGCATTGTTTGCGAATATGCCACAGAGAAACGTTGTGTCGTGGAGTGCCATGCTGGCAGCTTACGTGGACGCCAGCGCATTTTTAGAGGCAAAGCGAACGTTTCAGAATATGCCACAGCACAATGTGGTGGCTTGCACTGCCATGCTGGACGCATATGCCCAGTCAGGGCATCTGGAAGAAGCGGAAGCCATGTTCGAGAATGTTCCACAGCGGAATCTCTTTACATGGAACGCTATGTTGTCGGCATATGCTCGCAATGGGCAATTGGAGCACACCAAAATGATTCTCGAGACAATGCCAGAGCACAATGTGGTATCGTGGAACACTCTTGTTGGCGAATATGCCCAAGCCGGGTATATTCTTCTAGCTGAGCAAGTCTTTGATTTCATGCCAGAGAAGAATCTTGTGACGTGGAATTCTTTGCTGGCCGGATATGCCCAGTCCGGCGAGCTCCGTCGAGCCGTCCAAATTTTCTTTCAAATGCCATGGCGAGATTTAATCTCTTGGAACTCTCTTCTCTCTTCATATGCCCAAAAGGGGCATTTGCGCCAGGCTAGGGTTTTGTTTGATCGAATGCCAGAGCGCGACATTGTCTCCTGGGGCGCGCTCCTCGCCGGCTACGCGCACGGCGGCCACTCCAGCGCTGTGTTTGATCTCTTCGACGCCGCAAGAACGATCGATGCCGTGGATCCGGGCTGTTTCCTCTGCTATTTGATCGCGAGCAGTCACTCGGGCATGACGAGCGCCGGGAAGGCGTGCTTCGCGAGCATGAGCGTGGATTATGGGATGAGGGCGACGAAGCAGCACTACTCGTGCCTGATCGATCTTCTCAGCCGTGGCGGCGCCGCTGAGGAGATCGAGGAGATGATCCGGAGCATGCCCTTTGAGCCAGATTCCTTCGATTGGATGTGCTTGCTGCGATCGTATTCCAGCTCAAAGAATGTGGATCATCGCGGCGCTGGGGCTCTCGATTCCTGCCAGGGGGAGGGAGCGGCGTATGTCCACATCGCGAATTATAGGGTTCTCGGGATTTAGGGTTTTAGAGAAGAGGAGGGAAGAATGGAAGGCTCTCCAGCGCCAGCGGCGTTGCACTGGCACGGTGGCGACGACGCCATGGACGAGGATTTCTCGTTTGACGACATTGATCGCTGGGAGATTGGCAAGGAGAGGCAGAAATTTCGGCGATACAGGTATGTGTTTCTCTTCCTGTGAGAATGCTGGTGAAATGCAGCAATGGCACAGGACGCGGCATCTTCCAAGCACGTCGCAGCTTGCCAAAGACTTGCAAATTCCAGCCAAAGTGGAGCGGCGTCCCGAGCCAGAGCTTCCTAGCTTTCCCGAAGAGCCAGTGATGGACAAGCAAGAGTCCCCGGTTGCTGTACCACGAATCAAACATGTCAAAGAGGTGTGGTTCTTGCTGCTACTCTTCTCTCTTCTCACCCGCATTGGTCTCTAGGAACCAGATCAGCCATCTGACGCTGGAGAAGATTCATTTGAGCGCTTTGCTTCTGGCGTGGATACATGGCTACACGGTTCACCACTTTTGTTTTCTAGTCATACACTTATGTTTTTCTTTGACAGGCTTCACGTCTCTTTCCGAGCTCTTGAGCGAGTTTGAAGACATTTGCCGGGACCTAGCGGAGGCAGTCAGGTGAAACAACTTGCTGAAAACGACTGGAAGTTAGCAGCTTTTTCTTTACAGAGACGAGGCAGCTGAGAAGCATCGAGCTGTAGAAGACAGGGTTCTACGTCAGAAGGCTCAATTGCTACATTCCGAGGCTTCATCATGGGCACTTCTGTGGCATTTGTATGGAAAAGGTAACATCGCTTATTACGTTTCAACGGGACTGACTTTATTGTTTCTTAGAGGATAGCATGGAAGACAATCAGGTATTTGTATGCATGTCTTCTGGTTTCACCTGATAAACATATTTTTTATGGCAGAAAGCAAGCACATCAGCCCAAGTCGCGTCCGAGTTTGTAAGAAACGATGAGACTGCTCAAACATGTCTTCGTCTTGTTCAGTGGCTCGAGAGTCTGGCGTCCAAGGAATTGGATTTAGAAAAGAAGGTAAAGCTCTTCTATGGAGTATATGCGTGTCTACAGACCTTATCGTTACAGAGGAAGGGATGGTATGCGGGATCATACACTCAAAAGTTAGGCCTGTGGGATCAAACAAAACGTGCAATCAAGAAAAATATTGGAACTCACTATGTTCGACATTTGGATCCTGATGCTCCAACTCGAGAAGGCTTACAGTTGCATCCCGAAGATCAGGTACTTCGTTCTTACGGGTCCTCTTCTTGCGTATATCGTATTTATCGCAGAAACTGGAAGATGGTCTTTTAGAAGATGTGTGGAAGCTCATCCGAGCTGGAAGAATCACAGAAGCGCAGGACCTGTGCCGCACGTCTGGACAGGTGAAGCAAAAACCATGCGCTTATTTATTGAATTAATTACAGCTATTTTTCATTCTCAGGCGTGGAGAGCTGCAAGCCTAGGTGGCTGCTTGACTGGTTACTCATCTACAATGCAAAATGCATTCAACGAGCGAGCTTTAGAAGCTATAGAGCTTGATGGAGGACTTGGACGCCAAAGGAAGCTTTGGAAATGGGCTTGTTTTTGTGCTTCCGAGGTATGGACTTTGAGCTTGTGTTCGTGTTTTCTAACAAGGTGTTTCAGAAAATAGCGTCAAGTGAAGGGGGGAGATATGAGAGTGCCGTTTTTGCTGCTCAGTGTGGCAATGTAAACCATATGTTACCTGTTTGCGCCGACTGGGAGGTATTGTGCTGTGTTTCTAATCTGAAGCAAGCCATCGTGTTTTTGCAGTCGGCATTTTGGGCTCTTGTGAGGTCTTGGCTAGATACTCAAATCGAGTTGGAGCTTTCTGACCGACATCCTTCAAGCACGATCGATTCATCTTCCACTTGGCCCGACCCTGTTGTTGAGCAGCAACCTCGTGATTTTATCAACTTGTTTCAAAAGCTGTACTCTGGGTACACATCTTGTCTTATCATGAATCCGTGCTGACCTTTTATGTGTCTCTCAGTAATCTGGTTAGTGAAAGTGTGAGACGGAGCTGTAAGGAACAACATCGACTTATACAGGCAAGTTTCTTGTTACTTTACGTTGTAATTGATTTTGCGTTGTACAGATGCACGTTGTGGTCTCTGATATAGCAGCGTTACTGGAAATGCTGAAAACGTGGATTCTTCCCAGTCGAGACGACAGTTCTAACATCAAGTACGTACGCTTTGATCATTTTGCGTTAAGCTGAGTTTCTCTTAGGCCACACGGGCATCCTCAAATGATCCGTTTCGCCGCACATCTGGTTCTGGTGCTGCGGTCGATTCTTCCGGAAGGATTGAAGGAGCAATACGCTGACAGGCTTGAATTGGTTGGAGATTTAATCCTGAACACGTATGATCGATTTTCACTTCCGTTTACTTGTTTATGGTTGTTATTCTTTTAGGTACGTGATTTTTCTGTTCACGCAACAGAAGGAAGAGCTCGTTGGCCCTTATGCCTCTCATCTAGCCCCGCACTTGTGCGTGGACCTTTACGTGCATATGATGGAGCTACGGCAGAATGACAGGTAAGTGGTTTATCTGTTTGTTAAATTCAATCTGACCTGCATTTTCATCAGCGAGATGGTAAAACGTAAATTGTTCTCCTCAGCAATGGAATATCTGCCATTCTACGATGACGGAAAAAAGGGATCCGTGTCGGCTATATGTAAGAGGTAATCTGACTCTTTTTGTAAATATTGCTCACCAGTCTAACTATCTGCTACTTTATAGTTTCTTGGATAAGTCGCGTGAACTCAAACCATCCGTTAGTAATGTGAAAGCTGAAGACTCGGAGAGGGTGGAAAACTTACAGAAAGGACATTCTGTGCAATGGATGTGCTTTACTCCTCGAGCAGGTCTACCAGATTCAGAGCTAATGAGGATAGAGTTACTTGCTCTTGCTTTACAGCACAGGTATATGTGTGATATTTGAATACTGCTATTGATTTTCCTGTCATGTGCAGTAACATTTTGTTGCGAGAGATCTCACTAACGTCACTATGGCGTAGTGTTGAGATTCCGGAAGGCTCGCAAGCACTTTTTGGACATCTTGCGGCACCATTAAAAGAAGAAGCAGATTCTGTACTTCTGCACGAGAACTACGACACAAAAGAAAACTACCAAGAGTTTCTTGATTGGGTACGCTGCTGCCTGGCTTTTTTTTTTCTTTCCTGGTATGTATAAAAGTTGTTCTTTCAGCAAGAATACTTTTCTTGCGACGCACATTATCGAAGCTGGCTATCAACAATTGAGAACTTCAGTTCACCCGAAGAAAGAGCAAAGTCTTTTGCTACTGCGAGACAAGCCCTTGACACAGCCACTGCTTTTCTTCACAGTAAGTTATCCTTCAGCCTATGTTGTTCTCACATTTTTGTTTCCAGATAGCGAAGGAAAGTGGCTTCTGGGATCTGAAGTCATTAACGATGAAGCCTTCGAATCCGTGGAACTTTTTGCCACTGTCGTTTTATCGAGACCATCGGATCCTTACTTTGTTCCAGACCCTACAGTTTGCACTGCTCTGAACAGCGCATTGTATTTGTGCATGGGAGAGCTGGCTTCCAGTCAACGTAACTTGACGGTAAAAAGAACTCTTATCTCGTGTGTCTGTAATCTTACGACTCGAGTGAAACAGGTGAATGTGGCTGTCAATCCTCAGAACAATATGTTACTGGACATAGAGCTCAAATGTGCGGCTCTTGAAGGGGAAGGCATTGAATCACTTGTATCAAGTGATGGTGGATTTCTGTCAGCAATCATGGCTGCTGGCATTAAAGGTTTACTTTTCAAACTGGCCATCAGGATTTATTTCCTTGTTTTTTTCTTTCATTGCAGGAGAACTTCCACATTTCCATCCTGGTGTTGCGATAGAAGTTCTTCGAATGGATGCGTTTTCTATTCACTCGGATGGTGTACGCCGGGATGCTCCATTCGTGGCGCGGGGTATTTGCCGTCGTTGCTGCCTTCCAGAACTTGTGCTACGATGCATGCAGGTGCGTCAAATTTAATTTGCAATTCCTTGCCCATCGTGCTCATCCTGGAACTTGTTTCAGATTCGTGCCTGGCTTCCGGTCTCTGAAATGGCAGCTAGTGATGATCCTGAGGACGATCTAATACAACTGGTTGCGTCAGGAGCTCTTCAGGGACTGTTTAGCGGCAGTCAGCTAGAGGTATTATCGCATTTGTCCAAACAGATTACATTACAGGGAAGCTTTGTACAATGTGCAGGAGTTTTTGTTGCTAGAACGGGAGATTGTTTTGCGGAGAATGGAGGCTGGAGAAGACGAGCCACGGGTTTCAGAGGCCGAGGATATGCTGCATGAGTAACGCAGCTCTTGGGGAGATGGGAAAGTATTCTTGAGCCCGTTTTTTCGAGAAGTGTACTTCTCTGCAGGAATGCGGTTGAAACCGTCGACCTGTTCAGCGTCATGCAGTATTTACTGAAACTAAATCGACATGTTATCATGTCCAGTCAAATTTGCAGAGGCTGATTTAATTATCAGCATCGAGAAGTAAAAAGTAAAATTTGAAATAAAAAGAAAACATGTCTTAACAAAAGTTTTTATCTCAAAAGTATTTTAGTTACTTGCGAAATCTTACTAGAAGCCAGATCCCAGAAACTCGGCTTACAAAATTATGAAAGCGTACACTTGACTGGAAGTTTTCAGCATCAGCCCAGACACCTTTTCTAGAAAAGAATTATAAAGTCGAAATGTCATAGACTCTCTCTTATGCTGCAAGGTCTAAATCAGAACATACAATACAATACAATTGTGCTTCTCATTTTTCTTACAAGTTGTCAAGAACTCCTTTTACTTGATCCAGCTCCACAAATTTCTGCTTCACCATCTCCAAAAGCTCGGGATTTAGAGCGCAGCCCTGAGATTTGACATGCCTCAGCAATTCGCTCATCGCTCCATAGTGTTTGTCCTCCGCCGCTTTAGACAAGAGGAATTCCAGGAGCACCTACACAGGAGAGAGAGCAAAAAGATCACGAAACTACCGAACTTCAACAAACAAGAACAAACGCATTGATACAAACCTTGCTGGGTTTGAGGCGAGCTTTCCTCATCTCGCCGAGTGCCTCCACGGCCACTGGCCAGTTCTTGGCTACCGCGTTGGCCTCTATGAATTGCTCCAGTGCTGGCTCATGGCAGTAAACCTCCGAAGTTTGCATCTCTTTGAAAATCCTGTAGGCCTCGGACAGCAGATCGACGCCTTTTTCGTGTCGGTGCTCGGCTGCTGAGAGGATTTCCGAGAGGTGTGACTGAGGACGATCCTGTTCTAGGTGCGCCGCGTTCGTCAGCCCGGACAAGAGCCTCGAATACGTTCCCTGAGCAAGCCACAAAAGAAAAGTGTGTGAGAGTTTTCAAAGCACAGAAGCTGACGAGCTTACGGCATTTGGTCTGAGACCCCTGTTTTTCATGTCCCTGTACGTTCGTAACGCCAGGCCGAACATTCTTCTCTCGCAAAGGTGCTCAATCAAGATGTTGAAGCTGCCTTTGTTCGGCATTATCCCTTCGTCGTCCATTTTCTCCAGTGTGTTTGTGATGCCATCGTCATGCTGGAGTTTGGAGTACGCTTTTAAGAGCGAGTTAAAGAGTCTCACGTCTTGTTTGCCTTTCCGTCTAGTCTGGCTCTCGGCGGCCAGTTTGTCCACCATGTCCAAGTCGCCAATGCTTCCGTAGCCCCATATCAATATACTATACGCGTTACCACCTGGAATAAGCACAGATCTTGAAACAATTGTTCTGTCCAAAACAAAGAAACTAGAACTTACCTGGCCTAACTCCTTTACGACTCATGTCAACAAGGATCTCGTGAGCCTCGTATACTTTCCCCAAACTGACGTACGCATCCATCACACACGAGTACATAATCTGCAGGATGATGAGAAGGTAATAAAAAGTTTTGCAGAATACATACCATGTCAGGGTGCATTCCTGAAGCTTGAATTTCAGCAATTGTCTTTCTAGCTTTCTCGAGAAGACCGCTACGACCGTAAACGTTAAGCAGCGAGCGATAAACAATCTGTAAAATAGAGGGAAGTATGCATGACATGAACCATCGAATCGAACATGCGTACCTCGTTTGGTTCTAGACCCGACTCTTTGATAGCTGCAAAAATCTTCTCCGCCTCTGCTGGCTTTCTCTTGCGTGCGTAGAGGTTGATAAGGTAGCTGTAGTGGTACAGCGTCAATGTTACACCTTCAGACCGCATCTCTTCCACGAGCGCCTTGGCCTTGTCTTCCATTTCAGTAGCACAGTAGACGCGCAACAGCGAGCCGTATGCGTAGGCATCAGGCTTCAGTCCCCTGGCTTTCATCTCCTCGAGTAATTCTTGAGACCTTTCATAACCATTGTGGATCTTCAAACAGGCGCAAAATATCTGAAAAATAAAATGTAGGATGATGAGCAACGGAGAACACAGCTAAATTAGCTTACCGTGGAATATGTAATGCTGTCTGGATGAAATCCCGATTCCTTCATCTTGCGAAACAACCTGAAAGCCCTTGTGACCTTCCAGTTGTTGACAAGCGTACTTAAGATGGAGTTGGCAATAAAAGGATTCAGCTTAAGCTCTTCGCTCAGAGAATTGTATACGTATAAGGCCTTCTGGGTCCTTCCCACTTTACCAAGCAAGATGATGAAAGTGGAATACGAAGCCCCAGAACACTTGCCTGCCTTCTCCATCCACTCGAACAACTACATGAAACGTTTAAGCAAGGGAGAAAGAAAGGTAAAGAGGAAAGAATAGTTACTTCGCAAGCATCGTCCCAACGTCCGTGGTTTCCAAATCTCCGCAACAGCAGATTTAAATCCGAAACCTCCAGTTTATCACCCACTCTGCTATCCATTTCGAAGTGTTAGCATTTTTGCTTTGCAAATGAAAACAAAAAGGATCTGTATGTACCTCGTTAGCGCGGAGTCCAAATTGCTGGCATTCTGAACGACGAGCACCGCAGTTCGCCTATCCGCCCACTTTGGCTGCTTCGAGTCCCCAGTGACGAACAAAAACTTCTTGAAAGCACTGCTCAGAGTATTCGTACTCTTCCTCACCTCAGTACCCGGTTTAGCCTTCGTCAATTCTAACCAAGGATTATCTTTCTCGGCCCCTGGAGAGCTAGAGCACTGCTCCTCAGCTACCAATGAATTCCTATCACCGCCATTGTCATTATCCACACTAAGAGTCCCAACCGGTACCTCTGTTCCATTCACAAATCCTTCGGAGCACGAGACCCTGCTACTACTACTACTACCACTAGAACTAGTTCTACATCCTGTTCCTTCCCACTGTCCTAGACCTCCCAAAAACGAAACTTCTCTCTGACTCTGGGAAGTGAATGGATACCTGGATTGAAACTGGAGCTGCGAGCAGCACGACTGAAGCACTGCTGCTGCTCCAGGCAGCAGCAGGAGTACCATTGTCTCCTCTACTCTTAAGAATCACTGCATTACAGAGGATTAGAAACCCCTAGGAACAGAGCAGACGAAAGCCAGCGTATATACCAAGAACCTCAAAGCTTCCAATTGAAAGAGATTTACAAAAACCTCGAGTGGTGACCTGATGAGTGAGGAAGAACTATACAGTTGCTTTGCTTTTTTCAGCTCGCATCGGTGTCTGGCTTTGGATGCTCGCCGGGCTTGTCAATCGCGACTTCCTCCCAATCACCAGTTTCTAAACACAGCAGCGATTCTCGTGAGAAAGAAAAGAAGAAAGGAAAAAAAAAACTAGCTTAGTTTCTTACCACGAATCTTGAGAGTCATCGCAACGATCGCATCGTTCTCCACCTGGTTAAGAGAAATCACGGAGAAATTTGGATCGAAATTCTACAAGGGAGGGAAATATTTGCAAGCGAACCTTCTGATCAGCGAGAGTTTTGTGATCCTCCAGCACGAGCTTGTTGGCGATCAAGATGAGGCGCTGATCATCGACATGGTTCTCGCTCAGTGCCTGTAGCTTCTGCTTGATCTCCAGCACGGTCTCGGAAGGATCGCAATGCAGGAAGTAAGTCGTCTTCTTGCGCTTCACTCGGATGAACATCGACTGGAAGAAGCAAAGAAATCCGATCGCAAGAGAGCGAGATTTCGAGAGGAAATCTTACCATGGCGCGCGGCTTCGCGAATCGCCGCCTTCTCAAGAATGAGACTAAGAACCCTAAACACGATGAATGCTAGCCTGCTTAACAAGGGATCTTTTGCTAGCGCCCCGGGAGCTTTTCCACTCCACCGCGCAGCCGATCGCCGGATCCTTGGCGCCACCGTCGCAATGGCAACTCCAGCAGTCGAATCGGGGCTCTCTTCTCGCAAATCGCGAGTGGTGGTTCCCAACTTCCAGGGCAAGAAGCTCGTAGGTATTTTGGATGATACTGGATCTCCAGACCTCTGCATTCTCTGCCATGGACTGCGATCGAGCAAGGTATGCTTTCGATTCGATTGCTTCTTCACAAGAGCGAGAGATTGGCCTCTTTTGGCCTCTTTTTATCTCAGGAGTCTACTGGTTTGGTTGTTCTAGCCAATGCTCTAGCGGAAGCCGGCTTAAGCACGTACCGATTCGATTTTTCTGGCAATGGGTGAGCCGATTGCAATGAGATTTTTCACGAGATTGTTTGTTCTTCGTCACAGGGAAAGCGAGGGTGAGTTTTCTTATGGAGGATACTGGCAAGAAGTAGAAGATCTTCGTGCTGTGGTTCTTCACTGGAGGGCTCATACCCGGCTCGTGAATTGTATAATCGGTCACAGCAAAGGTGTGTGTGTTTCTCTCTCTTTTGGCTCTCGAGTTTTGATGATCTTGGCCGTGTAGGTGGCAATGCGGTGTTGCTATATTCTTCCAAGTATGGCGATGTTCCTCTCGTCGTGAATTGCAGTGGACGTGGTTTGCTCAAGAGAGGCCTCAAGTCACGGCTTGGAAGTGACTTTATGGGGCGCCTGGATCGTGAAGGTTTCGTCACCGTTAGAGATAAACAAGGTAAGATCTCCTCGAACTATCAAAATGCATGGTTTCATCTATGTATTGCTTTTTTCAGGCGACTTCAATGTCACAAAGGAGAACCTTATGCAAAGACTCTCCATCGATATGTTTGGCGAGGTGGGAAAAATCCCAAGCAACTGCAGGTACTCAAAAGTTTGCCTTCGTTCTTCCTTTCTTTGGTTTTAATCTTTTGGCTTCCACCGCTTCACAGAGTGCTAACGATACATGGCTCGGAGGACGAGGTTGTGACCGTGGAAGATGCATACGAGTTTGACAAGCACGTACCAAATCACACTCTCAGAATCGTGGAGGGAGCTGATCACGGTTATAGTTCTCATCACTCGGAACTAAAACAAACCGTGCTGGAGTTCGTCCAAGGTGAAAGCTGCCAGGGCCGGGCCTTGATGTAAAAGGTAGTAGTCGTAGCCATCTTTGCAGATCTTACAAACTAATTCACTGTTTTTTTCCTTCTTGCCAGTAGGAGCGAGCTGGTTCCTTCACGCGTATTATAATTTCATCCTATATGTTCTCAGCATAGAGAAAACCGGCATTGTGACGGACCGTCCAAGGTGACGACGCTGTCCTTTACCGCGGTAATAAGATCCGAAGCTTTGAGACCGACCATCTTCATTTCATTTCCCAGAGATGGAAGTCACAGGCCTGGTGATTGTCACAGCGATCGTAACGTTTCTTTCTGCAGTGACCGCGGCCGAGGAGGTGGCTCAAGCTCCAGACTATGCCAAGCAATGCGCTCCGGACATAATCGCGTTGCTTCCATGCATGCCAGCGGTGAAGGGAAGCGGGAGTCCTCCCACTCCTCAGTGCTGCAGTGCGATCGCGGAGCTTTTGAAGGACGATCCCATCTGCCTGTGCTATGTTGCCGCGGACGCTGCGCAGAGAAACGATCCAAACATCAACGCTACTGTTGCTTTGCAGCTCCCAGCGCTCTGTAATCTCAAGGCGGACGTCCACAAGTGTGATGGTAAGTGTGGAAACACAAGTAAGCTCTTTGACAAAGTTTTTTTTTTTGCTTTCTCTTCTCGCAGGCTTTCCAGGATTTCCAGGGACTGGAATGGCACCAATGCCAGGAATGGTACCGGGAGGTGAGATGCCGCCGATGCCATGGATGCCAGGAATGCCACCGATGATTCCAGGAGGAGGTAAAGTCCCTCTAGTTTTCCTTCTTTTCTTCCTCAAGGCTTTTGCTTTGCAGACGCTCCCCCAGCGCCTACACCATCCTCCACCTCCATGACGATCCCAAAGCTTTATCATCTGGCAGTAGCACTCGTTCTACCAGCGATCCTCACGTACGTAGCGTAGAGAAGGTCTATTTTTTTTTCGTTTCTGTTCTGATGAAAGAACAATCCCCCAAGAGCTCTACTCTACGCAGGCACTATTGCTTTTCTTCAAACACAAACATGTTAGAGTGTAGAAATGCTAAATCGTCGAAATAAAACTAGTTTCTTACCACTCGATCAAATCCTACTTGTTCGACCATCCTGTCTTTGATATAATACAGATGTTCTTCCCAGGTTTTCCATCGTTTTCTGCTGAAACAGGAAACCCGAGCTCTTTGTCTGCTCGCTGCCGTCGTCGTTCAGCAGTAGCACTGCTTATCACGAAAGGATCTTCCGTTAAAGTCATGACCCGTGGCAAGTCTTCCTTGAGAGCAAGCCATCAACGCTTTCAAACACCCGTGGAAGTAAGTCCAAAATGGAGGATCCGGGACGAAGCAAAAGACGTAAGCTCTGGAGCACCGCAGGGCCGACGTCCGCCTGCTTAGGAACAGTTTAAGACCGGTATACGTAAACCGGAATGTAGTACCTTTTGCTCGAGTTATCGCGACTTTCAGACGTCGATAATCTTCCAAAAAGCACAATGGATAAATCACTATATCCATTTCGTCCACAGTTTCAGCCTCTGAAAAGGAAATCTAGGCGAGCATTTATGCATGTACTTGACTTTTATATGTGAGATTATTCCAACCTCAAGATTGCAGTAGTTTCTGTAAAAGCTCGCATTAGAACGTCAACCAGCTTACAAGAAGATTCGTACCTCTTTTCACTTTGGAAAGACTTCGGCAGGATTTAAAGAGTTCCCTCGTTTGCCTATCGCTGTGAACTTGTATGGCAGAACTCAAGATGACATTCGGGCCATCTTGAACTTTCCGCAGGTAAAACTATAGTTCGAGAACCTGTAGATGGCCGTGGAGTCTCTGGAACAGCCCACTATATCTAGCATTCTGTGACTCTGCGGAGACCCAAGCTTTTATAACACGATATCAATGCACAAAGCATACCTTGCTGATTACAGTAGGAGGTAACAGTTGGTTACTTTTGTGGGACCAAAAACGACCCGGCATTGGTGCTGATAAGTCCTGTAAGCTTCGTAATAGCATTTTCGATTCTCGGCAGATCATTGTATAAAAAGCTCAATAGTCCCAAGTAGTTCGTGTCCGAGGTTATCAAACTCCTCCGCACGAAGTCTAGAAAACGTCGCGAGAATCTACCATGCCTGTCAAATAGTAGTTCAGGAGCTGCCGTTCACCTTCACAAAGCGTGAACTAACTTCCAGCATCGGTGGGAGCACCAAATTAATACCTGCCTTCCCGAATTTTAGAACACCGAGAGTAAAACAGCTAACAACACCCGTACCCGGTGGTCCTTGTATTAGCCCACGTAAGGCTCTCCGTTCGCCTCAAGTGCCGCAACCGTACTCGATACGGCTTTCACTTGAGAGTTATTCAAATAAGCAAACATCGTTCGGATTTGCAATGAAACACTACGAGTTTCAACATCTGCTCCATCCGTCCAGAGCCCCTGACAGTCCACAAAGTCGGTAAAGTGAAGTATTCATAGTGAAAGAAAGCATACCTTAATGCACTGCAACACCTCCTCAAACATCTGATACCGACATATATCACCAGCGAGAGTTCGTTCCAAATTCTCGACGCTGCTGCTAGCGAGCTTAAACGAAAAACCATCCAGCTACGCAAACCCGGCTTCCAGCACTCAGATTTAGTGTAGAACTCAACGTGGCTTCTTTGGACCTCCCAAGAATTTCTTCCACCTTGGAAACCAATGCTGTGAAGTAATGCTACTTAAAGTACCTGGGACTTCTCAATGTGGTCCAAAGACCACTTGTGAGAACATGAGATGCAAGCGTCTCAAACTTTACTGCTTCATTGACAGGAAAACGAACGAGATCGGACGCGTCGAGCATTTATCTGGTCGGAAGTTCTCTGTAGAAATCAAAGAAGGATGAGCGTCTCGATCGTGAACAAGGCAAGGATTTTCCTTGAAAAACCAACACCTACATCCAAATCGAATCGCTGAATCGCCATAGCCGCTCTTGTTCAATGCACCACGCATGTCGAATCCCAGCGGCCTGAAACAACGCTCTCAATCACTGGAACGATAAATCTACGAGAAAATCCTCCGCATTGCCACTTACAAAGCATCATTGTCGCCGAGCGCCATCGCTCTTCTCCTCCATATCGAAAGGGATACCCTAAACCTTTTCACCTTTCTCTATCTTTACCATTGTAATGTAGAAACAACCCTGTCAACGTCATCACGCTATCTTATTATTGTAGAGTGGAGTACGCTATGATCGAGCAAGCCTTAGAAATCCTTTAAAAATCACCCATTGTGTAAGAACTGGGGGACAAAGCCTAGCTAATGTGTCAGCTGATACAAAGCGTGGCCATCGCCATGCCAGGTAGTTATTATATAGAGAAATATTCCCCGGATTGAGTGATTTGCACAGGGTATATCCACTCCGCCATAGCCAACTTGACGGGCACGTAAATGCCGTGCCGGGCGTTGACGTTTTCACACGCGGAAAAGTACCAAATGCCATGGCGATCGGACGGCTAAGACGCGGACACGCCAGCCGCCCGTTTGGCTTTTACTCGAGAATATCCGGCCGACTTTTCCGGCCCGCGCGTCCTATCTGGCACATCTGACCGTTGCCATGTGGCCACGTGGGCTTTTGACGGGAAGTGACGGGCAGCCGTCAAACACGCTCTTCCTATGCTGTTTTGTGTGACCATCCTTTGTTGTTTTGTCCACGCTCTCTCGAGGCCTAAAGCTAGGGCTCTTGGCTGGGATGAAGCGGCGCGGAGGAGGAGCGTGATCGATCGCGATGGCGTCGATCCTTGCATCAGCGAGGGTAATATCCCTTCCGGATCGTCGGCAGCGGCGCAGGATCGGCGCGCTTGCGTCCTGTGATTGATCCCAGGGTTGACAACAAGGTGCTGCCACTGTTGCGGTGGAAGAATCGGTCACATATGCGGCACTGCCGTGTTGATCTTCAACGGTAACTGTTCCATGGCTGATCTTTGATCTTTGGCTCTACGCAGCGGCGGCATTGCCTAGGGGCATTCTTGGCTGAATGTGTCATCCCTTGGCCGCGACGAGGATCGATCGCCCCGACGGGCAGCGCTGCCGCTGAGAAATATTTTTGTTTCCCTGGCTAAAGATCCTCCGGATTCGTCTCCGCCCGTCCAGCCCAGGCTCCCTCGATCCGGGATGAGCGTTCTTGGGCGATGATGATTCAGGTTCTCTAGGCAATTCGGCGTCCTCGACCGGGAAGCGCTCGCTATGGCTATGGATTCGGACAGATGGTCGGAGGGGGAGCCTGGGGGCAGCATGAGATCAAGAACATGGTCAAGTATGAGAAGCAGGGAGGAGGGGCTCGTGTCCGTGGACGAAGTTGAGTCCCCATTTCCAGGCCTCGAAGTGGATTTGTCTGCCAGTGATCTTCGAGAGACTGCCTATGAAGTACTCGTATGTGCGACTGTGGTGAACGAGGCCATTAGTGCTGCTGCTGGTTCGAAGTCACCTGGATCGCCACACTCGCCCGCTCACTTCGCGGTGCGCCGCCTCAAAAAGGCACTGACAATCAAATCGAGAAGAAGAGGAGGGGTGGATTCGCATTCCAGGGACCTCGACATCGCAAGGTCCCAAATGGAGATCTCCGAGCGCAGGGATGGACGCATCAGGAAGGCACTCTCGAGAGCGGCTGAGCATGTAAGACTTGGTCCTTTGACAAATATTGCTTGACTGATGCAAAGTTTGCTTTTTCTTCTTGAATCAGTCGGGAAATCGTCTTGAAGCTCTGCTGGTTCCTCTGGAGCTCCTGGCCAACCTCAGCTCCTCCGATTTTTCAAACTCCCAAGAGTACCGAAAGTGGCAGAAGCGTCAGCTGACGGTGCTTGAGGCTGGTCTTTTGGTTTATCCGGCTAGAGTTCACGAGAGCTCTGATGCTTTCGCAGCGCAGTTTCGAAAGGCGGTGTCTGACATTAGAGATAGACAGTCCAGAGGCTCAAAGCTCAAGGAAGGTATACAGGCTTTGCGAGCGGCATCTACGGGGTTGGCAGAGGGTGATGAATGCCACTGGGCGAGTGGTTTTCCACTCAACGTTCACCTCTACGATATGCTACTCAGATCTCTGTTCGACAGCTTGGAAGAAGGCTCCTTTATTTTTGAGATCGACCAGATGATGGACCTGGTAAAGAAGACTTGGGGAATTCTGGGGATTACAGAGTTTTTGCACCATGTGTGCTTCATGTGGGTTCTCTTCCGGCAGTTCATTCTAACGGGTCAGGTGGAAGCCGAGCTGCTGAGAACAGCAGAGGTGGAGTTGAGAGAGGCCAGGAGATCTCATCCCGGAGAGCCGTCCTTGCAATCGGATCTTCTTTCGTCGGTACTCACAAGCATACAGGGGTGGTCCGAGATGAGGCTACTTTCCTATCACGTACACTTTACAAAGAAGGAAGTGAGGGCGATGGACGGTTTGGCGTCACTCTCTATTCTCGTGGACGAAGTGCTTAATGAGCACGTTCTACAGGAAGCCGGAGAGATCAATAGCCATATAGCAAGACTTCGATCAGATGAATATATCCAAGGATCTGTACAAGCATGCTTCACTCATGTAAGTCTCAATCATGCTGACTTTTCGGCCGACATAAAAGTTTCTTATCGTTTTCTGTTTTGATTCAGGTGTACAATAATGTGCTGGGCGAATGTGGCCAAGTTTGCTCTACTGCACTAGTCGAGCTCGCAAAGAATGTAGCTCAGCTTGCTTCGGATGAAGAGGAGAACTTCTCGCCTATATTTAAGCAGTGGCATCCGTGTCCAGCAAGGCTGGCCGCGTCTACATTGCACACTTGCTATACCCGAGAGCTAAAGTATTTCATGTCGAAGTCTACTGAGCCGACGAAGGATGTGCTGCGAGCTCTGGAATCGGCCGCCATGCTGGAGAAGAAACTAATGCGGATGTGCTCGGAAAGCAGCTTGAATTCTGGCGAGTTCACTCACGGTAGCTCAATTGCTGCAGATGCGGCAATTGACAAGCTGGTAAGTGACTGGCTCGAGGAGAATCTACAAAAGCTAGCGGAATGGGTGCACCGGAATGTCCAGCAAGAGGCAAGTCGTTTTTTTTTGTCTTGTGCAGTGGCCTGACGATAATGCTTTTACAGGATTGGAGTTCCGACGCTTTGCGAGAACACTATGCGATGTCTGGAGTGGAAGTATTACGAATGGTGGAGGACTTACTAGACGCATTTTTTGCGCTTCCAGTATATGAGAACCCGAACTTTCTTCGGAATCTTATCTCTGGAGTAAGCTCGGTTCTGGAGCGCTACGCATTTTTAACAGTGGCCGGATGCGGTAAGACTGCTCTTTTGTTTTCTAGCGCTGTCAAATTTGTCAAGCTCACTCTTGTCTTTTGTTACATTCTAGAGCCAAAGGAGGTTAATTTATTCTCGGAACGGAAAATCCTGACGCCGTCGCTCCTCAAGTCATCGTCGCTACTCAACAGAGTCGGCGAAGTTTGGAAGAAGAGATCGGAGACACTGACACTGTACAGGAACAAAGTTTGGCCGCAGCTAAACGAGGCTGATGCGGGTGACGACATCGCCGCGACAGATGTGGAGCACCTGTGCGTGCGCATGAACACGCTTTACTACATCGAGACACAGATGGAGTTCCTGGAGAAGAAGATCCGCTACGGGTGGCAGGAGCTGACAAGCGGCACCAAACTAGAAGCAAACGAAGACGTCAAGTTCTCGGGGGCCCGGCACTACTGTCAAAACGGCATCCAGAAGCTCTGCGAGTTCATCGCGTACCAGACGGTCTTTTGCGACATGCGAGACAAGCACTGGGAGGTGATGTACAGCAGCAAGCACTACAGGATCAAGCCGGCCATCGACTATCTCAACACGCAGCTCTTGAAGGTGGCGGAGTCGAGCTCCGACTGGCTCCGGGACCGGCTAGTCAAGCACATCATGAAGTCCTCGTTTGAGGCGTTCGTCCAGGTGGTCTCGCACCAGAGCAAGCTCCACGCGGTGGAAGCTCCCGAGGTGGAGATGTACGAGGAAGAGTTTGGCTACCTGGTGGAACTGTTCAAGGCCGGAGGAGAGGGCCTGCAGGACGACCTCGTGGACAGGACCGCGGAGCCAGTGCTGGATTTCCTCAAGCTACTGCTCATCAAGCCGGCAAAGCAAGAGCAAATCGAGGCGGACGAAGAAGAGAGCAGGGACTCGTCGTCATCGCCGAGCAGCGGTGGAGGCTTTAAGGCGGTGGTGGATTTCGAGGCCAATCTCCGGGTGATGTTCACAAAGTCGTCCAAGTCGCCGCCGGTGCCGCAGGGTCTCCAGCACTTGACGAACACGAATGTGCTCGCCACCGCGCTGGGCTATCGCTGCCATTCCATGGCCTCGAAGTTCGTCAAGAAGTCCTTTGATTTCTCCAAGGTTTGAGGAGAGCTGAGCTCGTTCTACAAAGATTCAACGACAACGAGATCGATAGGAAGACAAAAGGAAGGAGAAAAAAAGAGAGGGAGGGAGAGAGAGAGAAGCTAGCATTAAAGACCAGTGGTCTACTTGCCGACTAAAAACTGGTTGGAAGAATCGAGGCAGTGGTCTTGTATTGAATTTCACAAGAACAAAACCATCCCGCTCGTTGACTGGCCCAGTATAAATGCGTTGACTCATTGACTTTTCCAGCCTTTGAACAAGAATATCCCTCTGTTGACTAATATACGTTGACAATTTTAGGCCGTTGACCTCTTGACCATTTTAAAGCTCATTTTATCCTAGCGAACTACCTAGGGTTTACGCGCGAGCGAACGAAGGGAGCAAGGTATGGCGTCTCTGGCCCGGCCGATCGCGCGCAGCAGGGGCCTCTAGATCGTCGAATCGGTCGAAATATGTGGAGATCGAGATGGGAATAGGAGGCGCCGGGGAGAGGGAGATTCTCAAGCTCGGGGATCGCAGCACTAGCGACGTGATTGTGCGCGTCGGGACTCCCGGCAGGGATTGTAGCTTCTACGCTCACTCGGCGGTGCTCCGGCCTCGCAGCAGCTGCTTGGCGGCAAATCTTGCCAAGGGCAGCGATTCCATCCTGCTGGGGTGCTGCGAGGAAGATTTCGACTACTACGTGATTCTTCTCCGGATTTTCTATGCAATGCAGGAGGATTTCTCCTCTGGTTCCTGCGGGATCGTGGCAGAGGAATGCTGCAACGTGAAGGCGACCATCGGCGTGGCGAAAGTTGCCACGGAGCTGGGGTGCGAGGCCATCGTCGAGAAATGCTTCAAGTTTCTAGAGGGAATTCCATGGAACGAGGGTGAGGAGGAGGAGATGTTACAGGCATTGTCCGCGGGCATTTGCTCCAGCGATGATCCGGTTCTAGCCAGGTTGCGGACAGTGGACAGTGCTGTGGTGCGAGAAGTTTTTCTCTCGGCGATCATCGCTGCTACCCGGGAGAGCGATGCCGGCGTCTCGATCAAGCGCAAAGTTTCCGCGCAGGAGCAAATCGAGTACATGCTGGTGGAAGACGACGACGCTCCGCTCATCACTTCCGACAGCCAGATCAAGTTGGCGTTCCGGGAAAAATTCTGCGAGCTCTTCCATCGTTTCAAGGACGTGATCACGATCGAGGGCGGTGGTGCTGAAACCTTCGAAGACGCTATTCTGGAAAAGCTAGCGGACGTTGCTTGGGCCTCGCGTGTTCTGTCGAGGCTTGGCTCGCTCGACGAACTTGTTTTGGCCTGGTCGGACTTCTCCCCGGAGATCGTGTTCGTCTTCCAGGACCCAGCCTTGAGCAGTGGGATCAAACTCAAGGTGATGGAGATCACCTCAAAGGTTTTGGAAGCCGTCGGCTATGGCAACGTTTTGATACCGCCAACTCAAAGGACTGGGCTCGTGAAAGCTTGGCTTCCTTTCGTGAGAGACATGAAGATGGTGCTGCTGGAAGCCGAGTGCGTGGAAGAGACGATGCTGCTTTACAACAGCATCGAGGCCGCCATAAACTCCCTCGTTTTGTCACTGCCGTCGGACGATCAAGGCGTGATCTTGGCCGAGTGGCTCAAGAACGAGAGGGCGAGCTATCCCGACCTAAGCGAAGCGTTTGAGGTGTGGTGCTTCCGGAGTAAAGCAGCCAAACGCAGACTCAGTTGCGGCTAGAAAGGACTATTGGCTTCTCTCGACGGCTTGCAGGTATGCTGCCATTTTCTCTCGTTCTCTAATGCTAAGAAGCGTCCTGTGATTTTTAGCGGAGCTTGTTACGTGGAGCTAGTAAACCGCATTCGCCGACACTTTTCCGGAGAGATGACACGCCCTCGCCGGATGAGTTTGATTGAGGAGGTAAGCATTACGTAGTTTAATACAATACCTTTTCTTTCGTTTTCTAGAGAGTCCTGTCATCGATTCTTCCACGCCGATTAATCCTCGTCGTCATCTACTTCAGACTTTTCTACGCTTGGAAAGTCAATGTCTGCGGTGAACAGTAGGGATTGCAGCGGCGGCACCTCAATCGCGAGCTCTCTCAGTCTCTCAAACCCCTTCTTATGGTGAGTGAGGAAAAGGTTATAGCGTCTCAGATGAGCACGATTGTTCTATAAACACTTCGTATTTTTGTGAGGGAGTGATTTGCAAATCTCACACTCATCGCAAGATGCAGGAAGCTCGTGTGTGGTTTCACAACAACACCGATTTTACTCTAATGCTCTATCGCAGTGTACGCTCTGTTTTAGACTCGACAAAGTTCACTGTGATTGAAGCCCACAAGAAGAAGAAGATCGCTATCAAGCTAGGCTACAGTATTGAGGTAATGGCTTGTACAAACAAGGGGAGATTATCAACAGGTTTGTACATAAGGATGCAGGATGTAAAGGAAAATGTGAAGTATTTCGAAGTAGATGATATTGCCTGGAAAAACTTTATCTTGAGTAACGACTTGGGCGAGAAAATCAGGAGTGGCACCCTGTCTCACCAAGAAGAAGAGGAAATAGATAAAGGTTTTGTGTGGAACGTGGTAGCTGCCTTGTCCAAATTCTTTTCATTGGGCTCCAGCAGTATTTACAAGCAGAGTTTGAAATAAAATCATGTTGGTTTGCTTAATAGTAATTTATAAATATAAAAATTTATAACTGTTAATATATATTAGATTATATAAACATGTTTCTAATTTATAAACTTTTATAAACTAATAGGAGAACTTACCCCAATTATCCGCCAGTGTTGCTTGAGCTTTGTCAGCTCCAGCAACATGAGCAGCTTGAATCCGTGTAGGAATTGCCAGGCTTTAATCTAGCTACAGGGATTGGGAAAAGGGAGCTGGATTCTCCGACAAAATTTTCTGCCACCTCTTTAAGTTAGCATCATATAATTATTGACTATTGATTGTCTCATTTTGCTCTTCTTCTTTAGCCATGGAAGCTAGACCACACTGAGTACCATTCCTCCACAACCTTCTCTAGTTCTCACGATGCAGCTGCACATGATCTGGTTCAATTTATACAAGTGCTTTGATGAATCAATGAAAGGGAAACAAGGATAAATGCAAAAAAATGGAGGATTCCTAGTGAAGAAGGATTTCTAACTCACCTCATGAACTGATAATTGATTGATTGATCAGAAAACTTACCAAATTAAAATAACAAATCAACCTATTTTTTACCCAACACTTATGGTTTAAAATCTTAATCACTATCATTTGTCGATTTGCTAAGGTCTGACAGTTGAGAAGTTTAACAGAGCAAGCTCTTTAAGTTAGGCGCTAGCGCTCTTGCAAGACAATGGATTCCCACTCACTTTCGTGTGTGAGCTATGCAGTGTGCCCCGCAGGTACTGAGTCCTTTGCTTCAATCAAGCTAGCTTGTTGCTCAAGTGTTTTCAAATTATTTTATGCATAAAATTCCAGCCTATATACTCACATCTTATATTTTGGCAAGGTGATTCGGTGACGATTACAAGAGAATTTTGAGACTTTCGTAATCTAATAAATAATCAATTGGATTAAGGTTTTCTCAAGATGATTATACCAGAGTATACTCTATCATCAGAAGTTCTTTGGCAGAATCTTTCAGCAAGAATCTCTATCAATCACTTGCAAATTTAAGCCACATGGTGCATCAATAGTAAGCATACATATGATCGCCAATAACAAAATCCTCAACTTCAAGGTCATGAAAATGGACTTTTTTTTTATCATGAATATGAAGTTATACTTTTGATGATCATCTTTCTCGATAAGGTTTTGGGATACTTCATGCGACGTTGGTAAGAATTTGATTTGTATTATTCATTCATCCTCATCTCCAACTTTAAAGGATGGAATACTTACAGTTCAACATGTTTTTCCTGTTTTAGACCACAAAACCTTGGTTGCTTACGTCCATTTAAAATATATAGCAAGAATATCCCTCTCGTTTGACTACATTTCTGGGTTTATGCGCGTGGTTCGGCTGATTGCGCGCAACAAGGACCTCTAGATCGTCAAATCTATCAAAATATGTGAAGATCAAGATGGGGACAGGAGGTCCCGGGACAGAGATATTTTTAAGCTTGGGGATCACAACACTAGCCACGGGGTTGTGTGCGTTGGGACACATGCTAGGGATTATAGCTTTTATGCTCACTCGGCAGTGCTCTAGCCTCGCAGCAGCTACCTGGCGGCACATGCAGGAGGATTTCTCCTGCGCAATCGTGACAGACGAATGCTGCAACATGAACCATCAGTGTGGTGAAAGTGGCCATGGAGCTGGGGTGCGAGGCTATCGTTGAGAAATGCTTCGAGTTTCTAGACGGTGGAAACATCTCCTTCCTGAGGAGGAGATGTTACAAGCACTGTCCGCAGACATTTGCTCCGGCGATGATTCGGTTCTAGCCAGGTTGCAGACAGTGGACAGTGTAGTGCGAGAAGTTTTGTCAATCACAGTGAACATTGTCAAGTGTAAAATGGATTGTAAACTGCGAGAGTGCACCAGAAGGATATCAGTGTTGTGAAACCACACACAAGTTTTATGCTATCTCACGAGTCCAACATATGGGATATGCTAGAGGATTTGAATGTTTAGTTTACATATCAAGAGCTGCAAGTATAGCAGGTTTTCCGTATCCCATCCTTATCCTGGATGTTGGAGAGCTTCACAAGCTTGGAAGGCAAGGAGGCAAGTCTCATCCAGCTTCTCCAACTGCTTCAGCCACTGCTGAACAGCTTCATCCCAATCATAATTGTGAGCTACTGCTGTCTGTAAAGAAGGAACCTCATAAACCAATTGGAATGGTGAGAACCATGTAGTTACTTTGGAAGCAACTCTATAAGCCTATAGTGCATCAAGAAGCTTGGGAATCCTATATTGCACCAGCTCAGGATCTACTTTAGCAAGTTTAGCATAGCTCCATGCGAACATATATTGAAACTCCAAAAATAGTTGACAATCTCCATCTCCCCCTTAATGAGTTGGTGTCCCATTAGTAACTCACATTGCTCATCACCATAAAAACAACTTGTGTCTAGGGTTGCTTCCCAAAATAATCTGAATCAACTTTCGGCACTATATCCACTGAAAGCTGACAACCATCTAGCTCTTGAGGTCCATCCATGATTCGAATTGGCTGTTGTTGATGACTCCAACATATTATGATCCTTGTATGTTGCCTTTGATACTGGAGGTGTTGCGTAGTCTAGGGAGACTAGATTTTTGTCTTTTCACGCTGGATCATAACATTGGCCTCTTTAGGTTACCATCTTTGCTTTTTAACTTTGAAGCCTTCTAGACTTTCAACATGTAAGAAAAGTCATAGTCAAGTGCATTGATATCAAACAAGATGATCATCTGATATTGATGATTATCATCTTCCACCACTAGAGTACTAGTCATATAGTCATGAGCAGCTTGCATTTGGAAAAGCCAAGATGCATGTTGGGCAGTGAGCAGCCCAGATCAGATCCTCCGGCTACAAATGACCACGATATACCAGTCTCTAATCCTAAAATAACTACTCCAGCTAAGGTTCTTGATAAGGGCCAGGGAGTCTCCAAGGTGCTATAAAAGAAGTGGAAACGGAGTGTTAAATCTGAAAATGCAGCCCTACAATATTCTTCAAGACTTAGACAATCAACACCCGAACATCACATTCACTCAGCTCATGCAATTGGCTCTAGGCATGAGGAAGGTGTTGGCTGTGGCTATAAAGGGACATCAAGAAGTAGCCACTTATCACAGATCTTAGTTCCCCCTGTATAGATGTGGAGCTGCAAGGCAAGTTGATCTATCACGCTGTGATCAATGGTAGAAATGAGAGAGAGAATGTAAGATCCATTTTGTGATTGCGGGTGAATATTTTGCCTGAGGAGACATAGCAAAAGTTCAATCTCTTAGAACCAATTCTAGTGCCATTTATGGTTAAAATGGCAAACCAGAGCAAGAGGAATAGTGACTAGTGTTCACACTCAAATTGTTGGTTTAGTTTTCCACATCGATTTTGTGGTCTTAAAGATGAAGGAGGGCAGAAGTGGATAGCCCAAGGACGTCTGAGCAGAAGTGGATAGCCCAACATGCCCTCCTTCATCTTCAAGACCACAAAATCAAAGTGGAAAACTAAACCAACAATCTGAGTGTGAACACTGGTCATGATTCCTCTTGGCTGGACATATCTCTAGTTTGCCATTTTAACCATAAATGGCACTGGAATTGGTTCTAAAAGATTGAACTTTTGCCATGTCTCCTCAGGCAAAATATTCACCCCATTTCTACCATTGATCACAGCATGACAGATTAGCTCGCCTTGCAACTCCACATTTATACAGGGGGAACTAAGATCTATGATAAGTTCTTATATGATAACTATCCAAATCTTGAAGAATATTGTAAAGCTGCATTTTCAAATTCAGCACTCTGTTTCCACTTCTTACATAACACCTCCACCTTATCAAGAACCCTAGCCGGGGTAGTTATTTTGGGATCAAGGACTTGGTTTATCTTGGACATTTGTAGCCAGAGGATCTAATCTAGGCTACTCACTCTCTCTTCTCTCCTTGCAGTTCTTCTTGCGTTTTGCTCTGGGTCATCCTCCTCCTCAGCATCATCATTTACAGAGTTCTCCATCTAGTGCCACTCTAGATTCTAGTGCAGCTTGCTGGACAAAAATTGCATTGCTTTCTACAACCCCTTTTCCCTTGCTGTGATGTTTAGCAGGGCTTGTTATGTGGAGCTAGATTGAACCGCCGAAGAGATGACACACTTTTGCCGGATGAATTTGATTACCACTTTTGTGACCGAGATAGTTTAATACAATACCTTTATAAACTATGTTCTCTCGTTTTCTAGAGAGCCCTGTCATTGATTCTTCCATGCCGAATATTCCTTGTCGTCGTAATTTTCTACGCTTGGAAAGTCAATGTCTGCGGTGAACAGTTCTTATGGTGAGTGAGAGAGAGAGGGATAGGTTATAGAGTCCCAGATCACGATTGTTCTATAAAAACTTCGTTGCAAATCTCACACTCATCACACTCATCGCATTATGCAGGAAGGTCGTGTGTGGTTTTCACAACGGCACCGATTTTACTCTAGTGCTCTAGCTCTGTTTTAGACTTGACAAGGTTCACTGTGATTGAAACTCACAACAAAAAGAAGATTGCTATCAAGCTAGGCTATAGTATTGAGGTAATGACTTTACAAACAAAGGGAACTTATGTGAAGTATTTCGTCGTAGATGATATTGCCTGGGAAAACTTTATCCTGAGTAACAACTTGGGCGAGAAAATCAAGAAGCTGAAAAGGCAAACATAAAGGTTTTGTATGGTAACTCCAGTCTATTTCGACACCCAAACTGAGAGCTACACAAGCCTCACGTGAAAAAAAAGTCATTTCTAGGTGTGTCAGACCATTTGAGACGCCGCATCAGATCGATCTACTCCACTTTCACGGGCTCTCTAAACCCTTATAATAGTTTTTGAATGGGCGAGAGAGGGCGGTCATGGCGAGCTCGACATTTATGATCATGAGCAGTCACGGGCATTTGAATTTCTCCAGGCTTTTCGCTCGTCAAGAGCGATGGAAAGGCTCGTACTACGATCACAGGTCCACACGACGAGGTCTGTCAGCACGATCGAGCTCCAAATGCTATGACGAGCAGTCGAGGATCTTCCACAGCCAAAGGCCAAGCTTGGACTTCTCAAGGAATGATGGTATCACTGACATTGCGAGCTTCGTCTTCTCAAAGAAGAAGAGCTTCTCATCCAGAGTGTCGCTGATCGATGGAGTTTCCGGGCGAGAGCTCACGTATGGCGAGCTCGAGAGGCTCGTCTTCAAGCTCGCGGAGGGACTCGTTGATCTTGGTGTGGAGCACGGCGACGTTGTCATGCTCCTGGCTCCAAACTCGCTCTACTATCCTGTTGCGCTGCTCGCTATTTCTTCCATCGGAGCTCTCGCTGCTACTCCCAATCCTCTGGGAACTCCCGACGATGTCCGGCACCAAGCGATGCTCACGAGCGTGAAGCTGGTCATGTCCACGCGGGATCTCCTGTTTAAGATCGAAGGCTTGAGTCTCCCAGCGATTGTCATCGACTATAACAACGATGCTTCTTCCTCTGATCATGGCGAAGAACAACCCAGCGTTGTGCTACTTTCGACGATCCTGGAGAAAGTTTCATCGCTCTCCTCCTTAAACTCTGGCAAGAAGAACCGGAGCCTCCATGATCCAGCAGCCGTGCTCTACTCGTCTGGAACCACTGGCATGAGCAAAGCAGTGGTGCTCTCTCATGCAAACATTTGCTCGCAAATCATGCAGCTTGCCAGTTCTTGCCATCATCAAGGCCCAGATCATGGAAACATCATCGAGCAGGAGGTCCATCTCTGCGCTTTGCCAATGTCTCACATATTTGGCTCGGTGGTGATCACGCTCCAGCAGCTCTACCGTGGAAACCAAACGGTAGTTCTTCGAGGATTTGAGCTTTCAGGGATGCTTGCTGCGATCGAACGCTACCATATTTCTCACATCTATGTAGTTCCTCCGGTGGTCTTGGCTCTCGCTAAAACTCTCCAAAAGGTTTGCAAGCTTTTTTCAAGTTGCTACTTGAATAGATGTTCGTGTTCTTGCAGAACAATGGAAGCTTAAGATATGATCTCTCCTCTTTGCAAAACATTCTCTGTGGAGCTGCTCCACTAGGCAAGGAATTGATCGAGACGTGCTACAAATACCTTCCAAACACGTCCTTCTCGCAAGTACACTATGATCTTGAGAAATCTTGAAATCACAAAGAAATCTCTCATTTCAGATATATGGTCTCACAGAAGTCACTGGAGCTCTCACGCTGATCAAGGATTCTAGACAAAATGAGAATCTAGCAGCTTCCGTGGGAACGATGCTCTCGGACATGGAGGCCAAAGTCGTGGACGTGGAAAACAGCGAGCCTTTGCCTCCAAATCACAAAGGAGAGCTCCTGGTTCGAGGTCCAACAACAATGATCGGTAATATTGCTTCACAAGCTCGCTGAAAACCACTAATTGATCAATACAAATCTACAAAGCTCTCTCGCAGGCTACATGAACGATCCTCAAGCAACGAGCTCTACCATGAATCCTCAAGGCTGGCTTCGTACAGGAGATCTCGTCTACTTCGACGAGCTCGGGAACTTGTTCGTCGTTGACAGGATCAAGGAACTCATCAAGTACAAAGCTCTCCAGGTGTGTGATCTCTCAGATCTAGTTCCAAGTCTAAGTCCCAAGTTCTTGGCTATCCTTCAAGAAAAAACTCTTTTTTCTTGTTTTAACAGGTTGCTCCCGCGGAGCTTGAAGCACTGCTATTGTCACATCCTCAGATCTTGGACGCTGCTGTGATACCGTATGTGATTTCTTTCCTAAGTTCTTCTTTGTTCTATCATCACCGGGAACAGATTAACACAGTCTGAGAACAAAATACCTTTTTCTTTATAGGTACAAGAGCAAGGAAACTGGTGAAATTCCAATGGCTTTTATCGTCCCTTCGCTGGATGGCAACTTGACAGAGGACCAAGTGAAAGCTTTCGTTGCCGAGCACGTAAGTCACGACTATATAAACTTATAATTTCACTATAGCACTTTCTCGTCTTTTCTATCTTCTAAAGGTTGCGCCTTACAAGCGAGTGAGGAGAGTAGCATTCACAAACGCCATTCCCAAAACAGCGTCTGGAAAAATCCTAAGAAAAGAGCTCGTAAAGCAACTCTAAAAGTTAAGCAAGTACTTGCAATGCTTTCTCTCTTTTCATCCCTTTGCTGGGATCTATAAGCTTTTTTACACGAAAACTCTCGCAAAATCCAGACTTATTTATGTATACCGAGCCGGAGATGGATTGGCATCACTTGAGCCATTGTTCTTCGCTTTGCTCCGGGAAATCCTTGGTCGCTGCTCGTCCATTGCACCCTTCCATCGCGCTAGCTTCCGAGTCGGACAGTGTTGCGTGCTGGAGAGCTCCGGCGATGGCTGCGGTCGTGGGAGATGATCCTGCTGCTGCTGCTGCTGCTGCTGTTGCTGCAAGTGACATGGTTGTGGGAACTTTGGTGGAGCACGACGAGATCGAAGTCGCGAGAGATATCGGCATCAAGCACAGGCCTTTGCTCTGGAGGTATTGCATCGCTGAGCCCATGTCGTCCTCCATGAGACGAGCAACCTGGTGCTCTGTGAGAGCGATACCATCTTGCGGAGAAAGATTCACGGAGATTTGTCGACAAAGTTGTGAAGAAGATACTAGTTCTTGCCCAGCACCCTTGAAGAAACAAAAAGTTATAGAATAGAACTTGGATAAAAACTGTTTTGATACCTCTAGAGGCAAGTCTGCGACGAGTGGAGCCATGGTTGCTCCAGCGCCGCCAAGTCTGCTCATGCTCAATACCTGTCAAAGAAAGGTGGTTTTTTAGTCTTAGTTCCTGGAAGAACAAGGGAAGTATATCACTTACCTTGACTTGGAGCTGCAAAAACTTTACGTAGTCGATGATTTCGTCGAGCATCGAGGCTTTATCAGTCTGTTTATCACGCGAGTATATCAGAGCTCAGTGGAAGTCATCCAAATGATCATATAAAGAAAGCAAAAAATTTAAGAACTAAAAACCAAAACTGGTGATGGATGGGATATGATCTTACCTTGTTCGCGTTTGGGACAAGTTCCTGGAGAGCTTTCATTCTCTCGGCAATCTTCTCTCGGCGAAGCTGCGATCAAAACAGGTGAATCGATCACTTAAAGTGGAAGAAGCTTCTTACTCTCTCGGCGATGCTGTGGGGATCGGTGGCTTGACCACGGCGAGCTCGCACTCGTGGTCTCGCAGAGATTCCCGCAGGAGGAGGATTTACAGGGGCAACTGGAGCATTCGAATCGTAAGCTAGTGGAGCCTGAGACCTCTAAACAGCATTGCAAGAGAGAGACAAAAGAAATGCGAGACATGAACTAGAGAGAACCAAAAGAAAATCTGTAGAAACTCGACTGAATTAAACGAACCTGCTGCTGATCTTGCTGGTGCTTCTGCTGCTGATCGATTTGCATTTGTCCCGCTGCTCCATACATCTGCAAAAAACGAGAATTTTCAGTGCTTCCTCCGAAGTTTTTAAGCAAAAGCTAGTTTTTTATCCAAACGATGGAGGAAAAGAGGAACTTTGTTGTGTACCTGTTGGAGTTCTTCGTCTCTATATCGTTTCTTGACAGAATTTGGATCGCTGCTCGCTCCCCCATCGCCGAGTTTCGCAAAGCTCAGAGCATTACCAGGAACGAAGTGGTGACTCCACGAAGAAACTTGACCGGTGTTGTCGCTGTGATCCAATGTAGCTGCCAATCCTTGGTGGTTTCTTGATCCAGCTTGACTAGTGCTAGCAGCTCCCCCTCCTCCCACCTGGTTTTGGAACGAAGCAGCAACGAGCATCTCGTTGCTCAGTTGCTGCTGCTGCTCGTCGTGATCCCAGCTCCTTCCAGCAACACCGTCTTGATCGGGCCAGGATGGGATCGAGATGATGTTCTCTAGGAACTCGTCCATGGAAGAAGAGCTGTGATCCGGGATGCTGCTGCTGCTACTGCTGCTTCTGTTCTTCTTGGCGCTTGGAGTGTAGTAGTCGAGCATCATCGCATCATCGACCCCCGATTTTTAAGCTCGTATCATTTGTGTCGGCACTGGGATCGCCAGGCTGCATAGAAATTCTTAGTCATGAGCGATATAAACAAAAGAATTCCAGACCAGCCAGATGAGAAAAAAGGAGAGAAAAAAAACCAACGATCAATCACCACCAAGTGCGCGAGAGAAAAACTTAACTATAGAACACCAAAGACTACACACACACACGCTTTTAGAAGACCAAGTCCGTAGCCAAGACGAAGAACACACAGTCGCGCACGCACAGGAAAAAAAGAGAGTTTTGACGGTCGTTTCTAACGCTCCATTGAAGTTAAGCTAAGGAACTATAAGAGAGTTCTTCTTCTACCAGGCAAATGCTTTAATAGATCTTCTTCCAAAGAATGTAAGTACCTTGTCTAGTGGCGAATAACTTCTTTTCTTCTTTCTCGTTGTTCCAGCCCAGCTCCAACGCTTTTCCCCGGCTCCCCCGCAACATACAAACAACTGTATGCACGCTTTAACACCAAAAGCGGGCACGCCGGACCCATGCAAAAGGGTCCACAAAGGAGATTTTTTATCATTTCCTCCTCCTCGTTTGATCGATCTCTCCCTCTCTCTCTCTCTCTCTCTCTCTTTCTATCGGGAGATCTTTTTAAGAAGAACTAAAACTCCAATTCCTCCCGTCAGAGCAGCCATTCTTTCTTTTTCTCTCGATCGCACGACGCTTAGCTAGAACTGTCGAGAGAAACCAAAAAAAAAACACAAGAAGAAGCCTCGCAACTCAAAACAAACAAAGAACTTGGGGAGCAAGAACCTAGTTCTTGTGTGGCTGGAACCAAGACACCCAAACAAAATGCTTCCACCGACACTAAAAACCTCGGCCCTCGACACGGAAAAATTTTAACTTCCGGGATTGAATGTTTGATACTTAGAACCAAGAAAAAAATCCGCCATTGTTTTTGTTCTTGGGTTGTGTTTGATCTGATAGTGGGAATTGAGTAGAGTGTTGTGCATGGAATTTTTTAAGCTTGGACAGATGGTGGTCGGCCACTCCCTGAAGGAGTTGTTCATTCCTTGTCATATGTATGTATCTTGCTCGCTCACACAAGATTGTGCAAATTTCTCTCACTTTTTTTTTTTTTTTTTTTTTTTGGCATTATTTTGCTTCCTGCTGCTTCTGTGTTCTTGCATCATTGAGAAGGGCTGGAGATATCAATTGGCTTGTGACATGCTCAAGAAGCCCTCTTTTTATTTGTGAGTTTTTTACTAGTCCATCAACTTTTGTAGTTATTTCTTTCAGGTGTTCCAATGGGTGCAATCCTGGTGTTTGCAAGATAGATCCATCAGTCCTTAGCAGAACTTAGCATAAAAAAACTCTAAAAAACTACGGAAAAATCAATCACTCTCCTGGACTTTGCAAGGTCCCACGGCTCAAAATTCTTGTTGCGCGTACCCTCTCTGTTCATCAGGTCATGTCTACAAGTCCTCTACACCATGATTTTGTCTTGCAAGAAGCTCCATATACAATACATTCCCAGAGGGAAAGAGGAGAAAACTCATCAATCAATATCAATTTCAATGGATTTTGGGGTGGCAAGCTTTCAATGCCCCGAATTTTTTATGTGTCATGTTGGCAGTGGCAACACCATAAGCTACAAGAACTTTAGGCTAGAAAAGAAAGGAAGGACCACTCTTCCACACTCATTCCCCATGATTCCAAAGATCAGATCTTTAGGCATGGAAGAAAGAAGGGAAGAGAGGACAGAGAAGGAAGAAAACTCCACTCCCTCCCAAAAAGCATAGACTTCATGGATTTGAGTAAAAATTTGGCCTCCAGAGATTCCCCAGGGAGCTCTAGCTTGTAGTGGTGTCTTATCATTTCATCTCCAAATCCAGGGAATTTGGTTAAGAGATTACTTAAACTAACCTTAAATCCTAAACATTACTAGCCCTATTAACCTGGATTAACCTAAACGAATCTACTTTTTACTGGAATATTTTCAGGCGGTGCCAGGAATCGAAGACAGGATCCCCTGTACTGGCCGTTGCCCAACGGCTCGCCCTTTGAATTAACAAAGAGTTTAATTTTTTTAATGGGAAGGCGGGGCGCCAGGATATAGGGGAGGGAGGGAGGCGAGGAGAGGGAAAGGCAAAGCCCTAATCGATTCCAATCCTAGCTCGCGGCGGCGCTGTGATCCATTTCAGGGGCGATTTTTTCTCTGCTCTCTCGATCGATCGGAGGCGAGATGGCGGCAGCGAGCATTGGCATGATGGATGGCGCCTATTTCGTGGGGCGGAACGAGATCCTGGGATGGGTGAATTCGATTCTGCAGCTCAATCTCAGCAAAGTGGAAGAGGTAAGAGCTCCGCTCTCTCTCGAATCGATTGGTTGATTGATGATTGATGAAGGAACTGGAGATAGTGTAGGTCATTATTTTAATTTCTCTTTGTTATAGGCTTCGTCAGGTGCTGTGTATTGCCAGCTGATAGATGCCACGCACCCTGGAGTTGTAGCAATGCATAAGGTTTGTTTTACTATTTGCTACGAGGAATGGATTGGATTTATCTTCTTTTTGTGATCTAGGTGAATTTTGATGCGAAGAACGAGTATGAGATGATACAGAACTACAAAGTTCTCCAAGAGGTTTTCAACAAGCTTAAGATAAGCAAGGTTGGTTCTCATGCTCGAGTATTCGGGAGTTCACTCTGGAGCTTTTATCTACAGCATATCGAGGTGGCAAAGTTGATGAAGGGACGACCGCTGGACAATTTGGAGTTTATGCAATGGCTGAAACGTTACTGCGATTCTGTCCATGGAAGACCAAGGTACGTACAATCGCTTAGAGATTTTTCATCAGCTCAAAAACAAGATTTTTCAGCTATAACGCCGCGGAGAGACGAGAGATGGCGAAGGGAGGGAAGGAAGCGAATCGAAAAACTCTTTCTTCCAGTTCATCTAATCTAGCTACCTCGAAATCATCTAATAACCTCGCGAAAACACCGGCTAGTGCAATCCGAAAACTGGAGAGTCTCCAAAACTCTGGTAAGTTGATCATCATTCCAAAACCCATAAAATGGGACTTCACAAACTTGTGAATCTTTTGTGTGCAGCAACGAAGCCTTACAGGCCAGCATCTACACCGGCACCAACGCCACCGCCATTAACAGCTCAAGTCCATGCGTTCCACGAGCAAATAACGGAGCTCAAGCTTACAATGGAGACGCTCGAAAAGGAGAGAGATTTCTACTTCTCAAAGCTTCGCGATATTGAGATACTGTCTCAAACTCCAAGCCTTGCAAACACCCCGGTAAGGTTTTCAGTTTCCTCTCGTCTCTAGAGACCTTTTATGATCAACGTTCGCAGGTGGTGATGGCTGTCCAAAAGGTTCTCTACTCGGAAGACGATGGTCCCTCGGTGATCGCTCAGGCTCAAGCCATGATCCCGCAGCAGCACTCGACAGCTCCGGCTGGACCACTGCAAACTCCTAGAAGCGAGAGCGTCGACAATCAGTCGTCGGCGCCAGCGTCCGAGGCAGGAGGTCCGGATGAAGACGATGACGACGCCGAGAGGAGACACGCTTCGATGGAGTCAGCTTTGCAACTCGACGATGCATCAAAAACTCCTCAAACAAGACAGGAAGAGCGGCGGAGTTCAATATTCGATCTTGACGACTCGATCTATCAGCTGGAAGACTCGTCGTCGTCGCTGCTATCTCCCCAGAGGCCACAACTCTCGTGCTCCACCGAGTTCTTACAGATGGGATCGCCAGTAAGCGTCTGGTAGCACGAGAAAAAACGAGGAAAAATTCATTTTCTTGCTAGGAGTTTTTAGAACTCTTCTGAAATAAGGAAGTCTGTACTTTGCAGACTTCTCTGACCAGGCGGAAAAATCAATAAAGCGGAGCTTTGCTAAAAACGAGGATGCCAAGTCGTCCATGTAGGTGCCGTACAATCAGCAAACATTTGACAGCATTGACCAATTCACAACATGAATTAGCAAGATAGAGATTCGAATAATAGTTTTTATCAACATCATTTTCATTAATGACGGAAATGTAAAATTTTGATAGTGGTATAGCATTAAACATAAAATCACAAGCGCTAAAGAAACCTGGGAACCTTTTCTTGGTCACAAGAGAGAAATTCAGGAATTAGGTTTGCAAGTTTAATTGAAAGCTTTTTGCACAAACTGAGGGAACCGGAAAATTTTGTGGCTATTGTTTTATGTGCTTTCAAGAAGCACATTGTTTCGATTTTAGGGCTAAACAAAGCTTAATCTTATAAGGAAAAAGAGATTAACGATTTTTTGTTAAAGTAAGTGGTAGTAAATCCTGTTTTTTATTATAGGAAGGATTAATATTAAACATTTGAAATGACAAATTATATTTAGCCTGAACTTGATTAGATACTAAACCAAATAATTGCCATATTTACATATAAATATTATTAGAATATTCAATTCTGACTACACAAATATCTGTGGAAGTATGGTCTAATTATAGGTACTTGACAATTGTATTCCCTAATTGAACTGCAAGAAAATAAAAAGGATCTACATTATTTATCAAACTTTACTTATAAATCCCTTTATGAAAGGAAGTTTAGAAACCTTACATTTATAAAGATGAGTAAGACTAATTTTGATATGAGCAATGTCAAAATCAAATAACACATGTATGGCTGTATTAAATATACTAATAATGGAAGAATATAGTATGTAGACATGAAAAAAAAATTGGTCATATGTTTTTACCAAAAATATTAAAAGATAGTTGTTGAAGAAATATAACTTCAAATAATAGAAAAAGAGATCAACAATATTGAGAAAAGGACATCTTTTGAGGAGCATGAAATTTAGAATAATATAATTTTTAGAAAAGCTAAATAGTTTATGTTTATAAAAGAAAATATTATAAAAAAGAAACTAATAAATTGAGGAGTGTGTGAGAACTTGAGAGTTCACAGGCAAGGAACCCTCTATGCAGGCAGTTGAGAGCAGAGAAACTGGATGAAGAAGCAAAAAGATCGCATTGCTTATGTCATGGACACTGGCACTCAATTGTTGAACAGTTCACAAGAGCAAGAAGTTAGCATATAGCTAATAATGATCAGGCTTTTGCATGGCAACCAAAAGTGTGCAGCGTCTTCACAATGCAGGAAGTGACCGCAACTGTAGGTGTAGAAGCTCTCGAAGCTATCTTAGCGATCCATGTCTCGTTGAATGGTTTTGCAAGAGAATGTCTAAGCTCCTCCTCTTCTCATGATCGCTAGATTATGGTTGATTGAGTAGCAAACATTTTAAGCGTGGAATCCCGACTTTGCTAGTAGAGGCACAAGCGGGACTCAAATCCGGTGATTGACCTTGCAGGCGGCTAATGATTTTTTCGATCTTCCCATAGAGGTGAGGATAAAATATTTCAGCGTCCCCCAGCTGCTCGAGAGGGTCTTGGATTGGCGACATATTTCCTCTTCCAGAGCCTTCGCTATCTTCATCGTGCCCAAGCGATCCTCCACACTATTCCATCGCGACCGGCTGGACCGTTGATCGGCCCTTCCCCGAGCTTGTCAATGGCCAGGATGGGTCGCATTTCCCCGGGATTACTTCGGTAAGTCTGTTATCACCCAGGTGAAAATGAAGAACCATGGCATTGGTAAGAAAGTTTAAAAACGATTTCCTTGACCGATAGTTGAGAGGAATGGGTGTATCTGGTGGCTGTCCATAACGCGACAGGATGGACGATGGAGATTCCAAGGCGGGGCCGTGCATTCTCCCCGTCTTGCGGTGGAGATGCGCCGCGATTCTCAAACATAAGGTCCACCTGACGCCCCGGAAAAAGCTTAGAGAGCTAAGACGAGAAGTTTTTTAGCTCTTAGATAGGCTATGGCGGCAGCTCCCACTCTATCTCAGGCTGCCAAGCTTAGGGTTTCTAGCGGCGTCTTCTCGTGCCCTCGGCATTGCGGACTCGGCGTCCAGCGCCTTGCATTCCGGAGCGCGTCCTCTCAGTGCGCCGATTTGGGATTCCGCCTCGTCCAGCAATCAATCGCGTGTGGAGCTTCTACATCCTCGACCAGAGGCGTTGTGTCCATGGCCGGATCCGGAAAGGCAAGCATGCGTGCATGGATCCCTCTTTTGCTTTTTGGATGAAATTTAGGCTCATGGATCTTACATTAGTAGATTTCTTCTTCGATTTTGCTCGTTCTGATTCGATGCGTTCTTCTTTCCTTGACAGTTCTTCGTTGGAGGAAACTGGAAATGCGTAAGTAGCTTTTTCTTTTTTGCGTTTTTTTTTCTGGTGCTTCGTGTCTATCCACTGTGGGTCTTAACGTTTTCTTTATTGGCTTTTCTAGAACGGTACCAAGGAGTCCATTGCCAAGCTCGTGTCCGAGCTAAATAGTGCAAAGCTTGAAAGCGATGTTGGTGAGTACTGTTGTTTATCTCGATCAATCAGGTTGTAACTCGATATATTTTTTAGATGTGGTTGTGTCACCTCCATTTGTCTATCTCGACCAAGTTATCGGGTCCATTTCCAATGGCATTGAGGTCTCTGGCCAGAACTCGTGGATTGGAAAAGGAGGAGCGTTCACTGGAGAGATCAGGTAGGCAGGAAAGCGATTTTATCTTGTTGTTCCTGTATTAATTTTTCTTGCCTGGTAGTGCCGAGCAATTGAGTGACATCGGCTGCAAGTGGGTCATCCATGGTCACTCTGAAAGGCGTCACATCCTTGGCGAGGCAAACGACGTAAGTCTTTGTTTAACTTGTTTTTTTGTTTTGGATTGACTTGGTCATCGTGTTTTCCTGTGTAGTTTATTGGCAAGAAGAGCGCTTATGCTCTGGAAAAGGGCCTCGGAGTGATCGCATGCGTCGGAGAGAAACTGGAAGAGCGCGAGGCTGGAAAGACATTTGATGTGGTCTTTGAGCAGCTCAAAGCTTTCGCTGGTATGAAAACTTGTTTCTTTTGTTTGTTTCGCTGAAGCTTTTGTTTTGCAACGTTACTCTCTTGTAGAGGCGATTTCTGGCTGGGACAACGTGGTCATTGCGTACGAGCCTGTATGGGCTATCGGTACCGGCAAAGTCGCAACACCGCAGCAAGCGCAGGAAGTCCATGCTGCCATTAGAAAATGGCTCACGGACAACGCATCCACTGAAGTTGCTTCGAAGACCCGCATTATCTACGGAGGTACGTGAATTCTCTTGCCCAAGCTTATCTTGTTTTCTCCAAGGTTGCATGATTGATGTGAGTTTTTCCAAGCTTGCATGATTGAAAGATGTCCATTTCACTTTTGGGCGATTGATTGATCCATTATTTAATTTCTTGACAGGCTCCGTGAATGGAGCCAACTCCAGCGAATTGGCAAAGCAGGCGGACATTGATGGATTCCTTGTAGGGGGCGCTTCTCTAAAGGTATGAGCTTTGTGAAAGTGGTGACAATTATCTTTACTTCTTGCAGGGGGCTGAGTTTGCAACGATCATAAACTCTGTCACGGCAAAGAAAGTGACCGTGTGAGGCAATCGAATGGAGGGGATTTTGTTTCTCGGTTTGCCTTCTTCACCCCAGCAGAGACCCCAAGAACGAAAGAAGGTAAACCAATGCACTTACCAAAGACTATAATAAATAAAATCAAATTGAGAATACTTATATACTCGTTTATGACCTTCAAAATTTGAAGTGCTATGGAAATAGGGTAAAAAGACCATTACTGCATTTCTCACCTCATAACTGATGGTGTCCCTGCATAAGAATTGTGCACCTATCACTTGTAATCATGACTGAATTTATTCATTTGTATTCCCTGATATTTATAATATAAACAGCTATCTATCTATCTATTTAATCATAAATTAGTATTGTGTTTCTATTAAGTCACTATGTATAATTTAGTATCTAAAATATTTTCACAAAAGGCATTGAATTACAAGAAAATGAAAAATCCAATAAAAGTAAAACCATAAATATATACAGGTAAGATATTATTAGCTAATTTTAGAGATTATATTTAACTTATCTATATAAGAAGTGAGATTATATGTATATTATATTAATGTCATGTTGTTTCCAACACCAAAGCCAAAGTATTGGGAATCCCTCCCTCACGTCGGGCACATTCGATCGAAGAAAATAGGCCGCGCAGCCCTCACGAGATCCACCGGGAAATGCCGCTCTCTAGCCCTGTGATCGCCCGACATTGCGCGGGCGATTTGGATCTTTCCCAGATGGCTGCAAGCCGAGAGGATGGTGATGAACGACACAGGATCGATCCTCACTCCACCATCGAGCGTGGCCTCGTGGAAGAGATGGATGTCTTGCTCAGTTTGGGCATATGCTTCCATCACGCAAGATGCGATCGTTTGACAGCGTCCCGCAGGAGAAGTTCTGGACGAGTTTGATGCACGATTACGCTCGCAATGGCCGCGTGATCGAGGCTCGAGCTGTGCCCGACACTATTGTTGTCCACGAATCCAAGTCCCTCGTCACCATTGTCTCAAACACACCTCGAGCCTCCACCAAATTCCCGATTTGCATGAAAGCTCTCACCAACGCAGTTGATAGTATTGAGGTCATTGGCTTTCTTTTTTCTTTGATTTTGGCTTCCTTGCCCAAGTCCCTCCGAGCTTGCTTGTGTCCTTACAGACACGAAGCATCGAGCTGTAGAAGACAGGGTTCTATGCCAAAAGAGCTCGGGGTCCAAGGAATTGGATTTAGAAAAGAAGGTCATTTGAGTATATGCGTGTCTACAATTGTTATCCTTACTGAGGAAGGCATGGGATGTGGACTCCTACACTCAGAAGCTAAACACTCCTAAACTAGAGATAACATTAGAGCTACTTTCTAAAAAGAAGATAATGAAGAGAAGTACATTTGCAAATGCAATAGTAATAACTTCTATGACATTGCATAGTCCATCTCCTAATGTGTTTCAACTAAGAAAAATCCACATTTCCAGTTATATCAATCTAACACAAAATAATAATAACATATAGTAAATAAGAAACTAGATTATTTAGTTGATAATTCAATTCATGATGAAACAAGATATATACCCAAAGTAGAGTTTTAAAAATTATTAATAAAATTATAAGACAATAGCAAGTTTAAGCCAAGTTGAAGATGAATCAATTGTGCTTCAAGGATGACAATGAGAAAGTTCCAACTTTATTTAAGTATCTAGCTTGGATTAATTGCAAAACATAAGTTAACTTTAGTTATAAGTTTATGAATTGTTGTTATTACTAATTTTTATAAGTACTTTTATAGTACTTTCTTGCAAAATTCAGGTTGAAATCATCTTTGGAAAAATTTATCATACCATTCAGATTTATAAGTGCTTAGCAAGAAACTAAACTATATATAAAAGTATTGTTTATATATATATATATAATTAAAAACTTGAAGGATAAACCAAGAACTATTTGAATTTTAAAACTTACATATATCAAACTCATATCTAGTACTAAATGTATTCAATCAAGTTATTAAAAGAAATAATGAAAACAATTTAATTAAAATACTTGTAAAGATGAATAATAGTTTTCTCTAAAGATGAATTCAATTTCATTCTTGGATTTTTAGGAAAATATCATTATAAATATATTCAATAGTGTTAAAATTATTGTGGATGTGCTAAAGGGAGATGACGGTGCCACTAAAAGATGCAAATAAATGATACACTAATATATGTAATGAGTTTTTTTGTGAAAGAAATATCCATCAAAACATAAAAAATTCACTAAAATTGTTATATGATTACATTCAACAACATTTAATTTACTTAATAATAGTGTTATTGATTTTTATTATTTAATTACTCAATGAGATAACGTGGCTCAAAGAGATAGTGAAGAAGATAGTGCAACCATAAAAAAAAAGGATTAATTAATAAAGGGAAATATTTTATGAGGGAAACATTTATTGTTGTTATACCACTTGCAAAAAATAGTGATATGTTATTTATTGTTACTGATGGTGCCAATGTTTAAGTAAGTGATACTCTTCATATATATGTTTAAATTTTATGATTTATAAGTGATAATTTAGTGAATCCTTTATCCCCCTCTTTTGATACTCTTAGGACTTTCCACTCTCAATTCGATTATCATAGTGAAGTGGAGTAGTGATTATAATAATTTTTACCACTTAATTATTATTTTTTAAAGTTTTTTTTTTGTTTTTGGGCTCTTCAAAGTGATTGCCAAGTTTTTTGCTAAATGAGGATGAAGAATCATAATACTATATTCCTTGTTAAGACCACTTTTGATGTGAATAGTGAAAAAAAATCTAAAAGTCCTATTACCCAACTTTTAAAGTTTTAATTATAAATAATTTAAATAACTGGAAAAAAAACGTGAAAGAACTCATATTTCATAATATACTAATATATGGAGTTTTGTAGGCTAGCGGATTTGTGTTCATTATTGCAATATTTAATGCACACTTTTAAATATGATTTATATGTAAATTGAATTAAAAAATGATATAAATGATGGTTTTCATGTTTTTCAAATTATTTTTTCTATCATATTTAATTGAAATGTTAAAATTAAAAGAGAGAGTGGGTATGATTGCATTTACAATTTTCATTATATTATTTGAGTAAATTATATTTTTATATACCATTGATATTAACAATTTTTTTGATCTATTTCAACACTAAACACATATATTTTTTAACAATGAAAACACTGAAACATGAATCTTCTGGTTATGATTTCTTTCAATGCTCTCCTCATTTGTTATTTTTATGGCGCTAGCAATATTTTGCTATAGAGTAAATTTAGTATGCAATGGTATTTAGGGGTATCACAAAGCTCAAATTAATAGTCAATAAGCAACCAAAATCAATCTGGATAATGTTAAAATCTTTATAAATATATTAAAAAGTGTTAAAATTATTGTAAATATGCTAGAGGGAAACACTACTAATAATGCCACAAAGGGATGCAAGTGAGTGACATATTAATGTATACAATAAATTTTTTTGTGAAGGAAATGTTTATCATAAAGAAAAAATTTCACCAAAATTATTATATAATTGTATGCAACAATAAATGTTAGTGTTTAATGAGATAAGATCATTGAGTTGGCTTGAAAAAGAAATAGTGTAGCCTTAAAAGAAATGATAGATTAATTAATTAACGGAAATATTCATTTAATGACTTATGAAGAAAATTTTTGTTGTTGTTATGCCACTTGTAAAATATAATAGTGTGTTATCTATTACAATTTATGGTGGCAATATTTAGGTAAATGGATGCTTTCACATGATGTTCAAACTTTGAGATTTATAAATGACATTGCAATAAAATAAAATAAAAAATAAAAAATTTATCTTCCTTTTTGTAATATAGTGTTGACGTTAGTTCTTGTATAAACAAATGTAATATTTAAATAACGTGCACAAGCATTTACCCATCATATATTAGCACTGATATCAATTTGATTGAAGAAATTAGATAAGACAAAATAGTTAAGATATATAAAAAATAAAATAAAAACTCAATAGTTGAATTCCAAGAACTAATTGAACTTAAAATTTTAAGTATTTCAAGCTTATATCCAATATTCCAAGGGATCATGCAGCTTTTAGAAAAACAAAACTTAATTTTTAAAAAAAGAAAGAAACAGTAAAACAAGAATATAAAATATATATTGGTTTAACAAAACACATCTTATAGTAGAAAAAATTATTTTAAAAACAAAAACTACCATTTATATCATTTTCAACTCAATGTATATGCAAATTCAGATTTAATGCCCTAGGGTTTACAAACCTTAGCCCTACAAAAACTCTATATATTAATATAAGATCTCTATAATTAAGGGTTGACAAATAAGACTATTAAATTGTGGTAGCTTTTTGACTTAGTCTTTATGTTTTTACCATCTACATCACAAGAAAATTGCCCAAATGGTTTTTATTGTCAAAGAGATTGCACCTTGGCTAGGGTTTTATAATGGATTTCCTGGCTTATGCAAAAATTGGGCCAAAATTCTTTGCAATTCAATATTGTCAATTTGTTTTGTTCACTCAGGGATATATTATTGAAGGTAATATTACACTATCATAAAATATTATTCCATTATTGAAATTTGTTGATTGAGCCACGATCATCAAGTATAGCCCTCCACCAAAGCTTTTCCCCATGACACTAACATATGAGGAACCTTTGCATTGCATTCTGGAACAAAGTTGAGGCCATGGAAATTCGGAGTCACAGAACGATGGAAAGCAGCATCCACAGCTTACAATTGGACTATTACAAGGGATGTGCTGTGAAGAAGACCATAAAAGTAAGGATAGTGGCGCTTTATGGCGCTGAGATATGGGGCCAGGCCTGCTAGCGAAGGAGTAGGACAAAGTCGAGGCTGTGCAACGAAGTTTCATTTGGGAAGAATTTAGCATCAACCTTGTGCCATATGTGACCATGGAGACAGGCCTCTTTTCCCTAGAAATACTCGCACGATCATCTACATCTGAAAGAGCAGAAGTTGGCAGTCACAGGACAGACAGGCGGCTGGTGGCATGACATGAAACAGGACCAAAAGAGTCGGTCTGAATCTCAACATCACAGAACGATTCCATGAAGATCTTGAATTCTGGACACACATCGTGCTAATAAGATGGATCCAAGCCCAGAAGAACCACACAAAATACAAGCTCTATGTGGAGGCGATCAACCCAAACGAACAGGTGGGAACGGCTCTTTATGATCAGCTCTTTCCCTGGCGACAGAAACTCCTTGCACGTTACAGAACAGGTGATCATAGACTACTCGTGGAACTAGGACGAAGAACAAGAGCAGCAAAGATTCCGCGACATCTACAGCTTTGCCCAGTGTGTGGCATGTCCGTCGAGACAGTAACACATACGGTCAAGGAATGCTCAGGATACGATGAGTTCCGACTCAGGCCGATCCCATGGGATATGCCTGTAGCTAACATCCTTGGGACACCTGAAAACGCAGCGGAGATAACCAGGTTCCTGGAATAGATGGAGGTCCAGAGGCGAACACTTGTCAATGAAAGCATACTTGTGTTGTTGGAGCTGGAAAATGAAAGGAAACAACAGAACAGATGACACCAAACTTGCAGGGCCATACTCCAATCACCACAAACAAGCAACACAACAGATGGGAGTGGGAACAATGATAAATGGGCAACAATCCGCGGCAGAAGAGGCAGCAAGCTCCCAGCAGCGACATCCAGATCACCATGTCTGGAAGGAATGGCATCGAGTTGATGAGCTCCTTCGCACTCAGAGTTCTTCATGCAGCAATAGCGTTCTCTCCTCGGCACCATCTCAAAGTCTCGGCTGATTGAGACGAAGTGCTCCCAGCCCTTGGCAATGGCTGCACGAAGTTAAAACGCTCCGGAACGTCACCTTGTCCAGCTTGACGCCCTCGAGATTCATAAGATGGAAGACTTCCACTGCTCGATCGTAGTGCCCGTCGTCCCAAGCTGAGCATCTTCATGCTCTTAATCACACTCCTGGCGGTGCCGAGATGGCCCAAATTGACGTAAATTTGCATGAGAGCTGTCCAGCAGACGATGGTCTTGTGCGGGATCTCGTGGAAGAACCTCACTGCCCCGTCAAAGTGCCCATTCTCGGCATACGCGAGAAGCAGCTCCACGAGACTAGATTCTTCTCCAACACTTGATCAAAGATGTTCTTCGTCCTTGGTGGCAGTAAGCCTGCACCATCGCCGTCCATGCCACCACGTCCTGATCCGGCATGGAATCAAAGATCTCTCTTGCGTTGGCAAAATCTCCTCTTTGGGTATTCTCATAGTTCTTGCCACTGCGTTGGTGAAGGGGAGCCGATGGAACGCCCTGTCCAATTTTTCCAGGAATCATTCTGCGCGTAGCACAGCAGTAGATTCGTCCACGACACGGCCGGCATTCTATCAAAGATCGATTTTGCTGCCTCGTTTTGCCCCTGCGCGAGCGCAGTGATCATTGAGTTCCATATCACGGCCTGGCGCTCTGGGACACGATCGATCATCGCCTGACAGTGGATGCTGCCACATATCCAGCGATCATCGAGTTCCACGAGACAAGATCATGAAACTCCATCCCGTCAAACGTGTCTTGGCAAGCTCAAGTTGCCCGAACTGGGCATACAGTGTAATTGGCGATTTCCAAGAGACGATGTCATGATCCGCCATGGAATTGAAGATCTTCTTGTCCTGCCCGATATTGGAGCTCCGGATATAGGATTTCACGTCCACGTTACACGAGATTCCAGTGGTGCATTCGATCAAAGAGGTTAATTTAAAATATTAAAACAATATATAATTCTATAAGCATTTCAGAGAATTACAGTTTTAATACAATTTAATTTATTTTTCTAATTTGAAAAAATATTTCGCATTAAATAAATAATTAAAATGTTTTAAATTATAAATTCTTTTAGCTAGCTTATACTGAATAAGGGTTTTCCCAGAAATTCTCTGTTTTCTTCCGTTTAAAATCATGATATTGCTGCAAACGGGAAAATAAGAGTAAATCTAGGATTTAGGGCTTTTAGGATGGACAAAAATCTCGGGGATACAGGTATGTTTTTCTCGTCCTCTCTGAGAATGTGAAATGCGACAATCCACAGGACACGGCATCTTCCAAGATTCATTTGAGCGCTCTGCTTCTGGCGTGGATACATGTCTACCCGGTCTACCACTTTCGTTTCTCAAGTCATACAACTCTGCTTGTGTTTTTCTTTGGCAGGCTTCGCGTCTCTGCCCGAGCTCTTGAGCGAGTTTGAAGACATTTGCCGGGATCTAGCGCAGGCAGTCAGGTGAAACAATTTTCTGGGAACGACTGGAACTCAGCAGCTTTTTCTTTACAGAGACGAGGCAACTACGAAGCATCGAGCTATAGAAGACAGGGCTCTACTTCAGTCATGCGCACTTCCATTTGTATGGAAAAGGTAGCGTCGCTTATTAAGTTTCAACGGGACTGACTTTACTGTTTCTTAGAGGATATCACGGAAGAGAATCAGGTATTTTCTATGTTCTCTTCCTTTTGTGGTTTCACCTAAGAAAAAATGTTTGGCAGAAAGCAACCACGCGTTTATAAGAACCGGTGCAACTGCTCAAACATGCCCTCGTCTTGTCTCGAGAGTCTGGCGTCCAAGGAATTGGATTTAGAAAAGAAGGTAATGCTCTTCGATTGAGTATATGTGTGCAAATGTTATCGTTACAGAGGAGGGGATAGGATGCGGGCTTAGAGGCTAGGCTTGTGGGATCAAACAAAACAGGCTATCAAAAAAATATTGGAACTCACTCTGTTCGACACTGATGCTCCAACTCGAGAAGGCTTACAGTTGCATCCTGAAGATCAGGTACTACGCTCTTACTGGTCCTCTTCTTACATGTATCATATTTATCGCAGAAACTGGAAGATAGTCTTTTGGAAGATGCGTGGAAGCTCATCCGAGCTGGAAGAAAAGGAGAAGCGCAGGACCCGTGTCCAACAGGGATTGCTCTTCGTTGCTCAGGTACATGAAAACGTTTCTAGACATCTTACTTCCCTGTCTCACACTGGAAACATACAGACAGGACATTCTCTGCAATGTATGTGCTTTACTCCTCAAGCAGGTCACGATCATTAATTACTGCTGTCGATTTTTTTGTTGTTCTTGGCAGTAAGAAGTCCATAGCGAGAATTAACGTCACTATGGCGTAGACATTCCGGGAGGTGTGGAAGCACTTTTTGGACACCTGAAGCAGTCATTAAATGAAGCAGCAGACTGAACTTCTGCAGATATCTGAAATGAAGACTTTTTTTATTAGACACGTTAAGATACTGTACTTTGGTGCCTGTGCCTCAAAGTTTGTGTTTATTTAACTGGATAACATATTGTGTTTGCCTTCGCATCCAGCAACTTTCTGTTCTTTACTCCTCAGGCCACCAATAGAAGGAGAGATCCTGGAAGAAGACGCTGATCACTTCCGTGCAGTGCCTCGGATACGAGGATGATCCTACGAGATTTGGAGCTAACGAGATAGAGCTACACAGTTATATCTTTCATGAAAGACAATACTGATCTTGATTTTTCTCGTCCTCCTGCAATAGCATTTTGTCCACGTCGTGGCGGACAAAAAGGCCGGATCTCTCTCGCTTTTTGGATGCTTAGCAACAGCAGCTCTGTACTTCTGCAGTACTGCCCGAGAACTGCAACTACCAAGATTTTTCTTGATTGGGTACGTTGCTGCCTGCCTCTCAATTCTTCACAGTCATTGAAACTTTGTTCTTTTCACACACACTATCAACAAATGAAAACTCCAGCGACATGAAGAACAAGCAAAGGTCTTTTGCTGCAGAAAAAATAAGCTCTGCTAGCGTGGATTTGCTTGATGGAGTGGAGGTTTCTTGCAGATTGGATGAGCTGCAAACACTCGCGCTGATCTAGTGCGTTTCTTCACAGAAACATAACACGCAGTTCCGAGGTTACACAGCATTTCCTAGGTATCGCAGGATGGGGGTTTTAGCAAAGACGCTCCTCCTCTCGCTTGTGGCCATGGCTAGTTTCTACCTAGATTCTCTCCTGGATTCTCCTCGCCTGTGGATCTGGATGTCTTTGCCCATGAGGCGAGATCTAGCATCAGCGATGACAAGATCACATCTTCGCGGTGGTTCCTTCTCGGTCTTGCTGCATCAGGATTTACGTTTCTCTCGTCTTCTGTGATCGTTTTGTCCAGTTGGGTTGAGAGCACGGTAGCGGCAATCCAGCTATGGCTGCGTGCCAGACAACTAGCTGTGGAGAGCTGCATTGCGAGGGCAACAGCTCAGGCAAGGAACATTCTGAGGAGGCGCAAGCATGGCACAACGGCGGCCACGAATGAGGAGCTAGAGACGGGGGAGGAGCCCCAAGCCATAGCTGGAGGATTGGTGGCAGTGGAGATGGACCAGGCCGCAACAGCACAGTCCCAAGCGGAGGTAATCCCTGCCAGCCCTTCACAATCTCAGAGGGCACTCGCACTGCTTACTTCCTTCTTGTCACTGGCAAATGCCATCTCGATGTGTCAAAAGTGGACACAAGACGGGCACGATCTCGCTCTCATTGCCACCGCGATCTGTGCCGCATCGGCCTTTTGTTTCCTGCATTCATTCCTGGTAGGGCTTGGACACATCGAGAAGCAGCGGAGGAAAGGGTGTATGACGATACTGCTCACAGCTCTCATCGCGTTCTTCTACCCTTTCATGGGCCTCGCATGTCGTCGTTTGAAACGAAAGAAGGGCTGGGCCACAACAGCTGTTTACACGGTCTCAGCTGTAGTTCCTTTCGTGATGAGGGTGATATGTCTCCTCCTGTTCACTCATGAGGCCTCCACGGTGATAGCTTCTGCTTGCTCGTTGCTCTCTGGAGTTGCGTGGTTGATTTTTAGCTCCATCGTCGAGTACCAAATTCTCCATATCGTGGGAGCTTGTTTGGCTGTTGCAGTTCAGGTCATCTACTTTGTAAGCTTCGTTTCAAAGTGCTATGGAGGTGAGCAAATCCGAAAACTCTCTTGTTTCTATATCGCGATCTTTGAATTAACAGGCCTGTGCGCACTGTGTTGAACGAGAAGGAACAATCAATCATGCTTTAAAAGAAGTAAAAGACAATTGTAGTGGAAACAAGGCGTCACTGGATCTGGATGATCGTTTTTCGCTGTGAGTGCAGAGTACTGGTTTAACGTTTGATTCGCTGCCTACATCCCAAAGTGGCCAGCAAGAAGTAGTCTCTGATCTTTTCTTGTGGCTTCATCTGAAAATTTTCCATCCCGAACTTGCTTGCTGTAACACAGAAATATCAAGCATAGCGCACCTGGTTGAGAATGCTTCCATACCACTGAAGCGTGTATCCTATTAGCGTGAACTTAGAACTTCCTTACCAGCAAGAAAAAACTCCCCATCCTGAAAAGGAAAACCACTGTCCAAGTTCCACGAAAACCAGCTTACTTGAATCACTTTGACAGCTCGGCAAGTGCCTGTAGTCATCAATTCACATTAGAGGAGTTTCAAAGGCTAATTTGCTTACTTGAGTGAAATCGAGAGATGTCCTGAGATTAAATAAACAAGGTGGAAGACTCTGGTGCATCGTCCTCGTCCGAACGAGCAGGTCAAGATGAGGAAAAAAGATGAACACTAAAAAAGACCAAATGCAGCTTAATCGAAGCGTCGGCTCTTCCTGTTACGACGTGACGGCCGAATCGAAGCGGCATTCTGTAAGTAAGAAATGAGAACTCGCCAACAAAGTAGTGCGCTAATCAGACTCACCTTTCATGTCCGTGCGTACCTTTCACAAGATGATGTGATCGTCTTGAAAGAGCTCTAAAGCATTTATCAAGAGAATATGATCAAATGACTTGCGTGATGATGTACAAACGAAAATGACAAATCGTCCAAGCGCTACTCTGGCGACAATGTCAGCTATGCCCGGAATCGTGTTTTAATATGCCTTTGCTCTGGTTCCAGGTTCCTTCTCGCAACACTGGTTAAGCTCCTCATAATAAACTGTCAGTGTTGTGGAAATCAAGAGAAAAAAGAATAGCTTACCCGGATCGGTACATAACAACAACCAATAATGTCAGGTTAGATTCACCTAAACCACGGCACTGTCTCAAGACTGCGGGTCAAATTATACCTTTTGCTCTTGGCGAAGCGTATTAGAGTCTGATACAAGAAGTGATCACTGTAGTCATAGAGAAGCTCAAGTCAAAACTTATCACCCATAATTTCCTTCATGCGGGAGAGGATACCATAAGCTTGTGATCCATTTCGGCATCCATGAAACCCTCCACTAGAATAGACGACAACAAAGATCATCTCACGAGAAAGAAGAAAAAAAAAGAGCAAAAACTCCTTACTGGGATCCCGAGCTTGGTCGTCATGCCACGCAATGTCCGATCTCCGAGCGCAGCACCGGTCTCAGCATTTGACGTCCCAGGGACGTGTGAAGAAGGATTCGTGCAAACGACGGTACGACCTCTCTTCTCAAGCTCAGTCCCATCGTCTTAAGTCGGGAAAAGAGAAAAAGACCAACCTTGTCTTGGACGCCTTGGCCTCCTTTGACACTGGATTCAAAGCCATCATCAATACCTCTGGATCTACAATAAGCACAGAAAATTAAATTTCATACCATGCTCTTGCTTTTCGAAGTCGAATCTCAACTGCGAAAAAGATCAAGTCTACCTCGTACAAGACTTCTTAGCTCCGAGGTCTGCAGAGAAGACATGCTGCCACAGTATCGTCAGAAACTTAGACGGCTGTCTACAGCATCACAATAAAGGAAAAAAAAGAAAAGAAACAGCCTCACAGTACCTTTACAGTTATAGTAATCACATAGCTACTAAATCGAAAACAGCCATCTCCATAAATAAAGCTAGATTGGAAAAGGATTTAGAGACCATTCGAGAGGCGATGTATTGCTCAATCTGCGGCGCCATACCTTTCGAGACTGGCCGAGCCGAAACCCTAACCCTACAAAAAGTTCGCGCTTCTTTTGGAAAAACCGAGATCTTTTTTGAAAAGTTATAGACAATTTCCAAAAGGAGGATTATGCCGAAAACCCTATAAATAGATCTTAGATTATATCCCTTTAATAAGGATGGCAAACTTCTGGTGGTATTTCGTTCTTATTTCAATTTTCTCGACTTGGGCAATTAGCTTTTATGTATACACCATAGTTATCACTCTTTACCCTCCAAAATGGGATTGCCCACATGGTGTTTCTCATTGCAAAAAGAGCTGTAATGCACTACATCCTAATTATCATTGGGATTTCTATTCTTGCTACATCGGAGCTGCGAGGATTGGGCTAAATTATTCTGCAATTCGATATTGGCAACTTCCTTGCTTCATTCCACATCTATATACTTTGCTATCACTGGGCTATGTGGCTGGAGGTAAGCTAGATTTATTTAAGAATACACTTAACAATTTATTTCAGTTGCCATGGGATTTGCTGCACGCTTCCAATACAAGTTATGTATGTTGGTTAGCTTTGTTATTGGAGGAGCTAGTGCGCTTACAAGCACATATGTTTCACATCGGTCATGGTTTATTGCTGTACAAGTGATCTCTGCGGTAGCACATTCCTACGCAGGGACATCATCAGCTATAAGGTGGTGCATAGAGATAAAGAAGCGCAGCGAAGAACCATATAAAAGAACTTATGCCATATCGTTAGTGGCTATATTCATTGAATTACTCTTTCTACCCTTGGTCCCAATATGTATTCATATGTATTCTGACTGGAGGTGGGGAAATAGGCTGATATTTATTATGGACTCATTTCTTACCATGATGCTGGTGGTGGAAATGGTGGTATTAATTATAGTTAATATTAGAAGTAACAATGGAAGAATAGCTAACGAATTGTAACATAGTAAATTCTGTTTGTAAATATTTTAGAATCTACAATTAGTGGATATATTAACTGAAGTTTGTGGAAAATCAATCCTATCTTGCTCCTAGCTCAATCCATTGCAATATGGGAAGTTTGGAAGACAAGCCAAGAAATGAGATGTGTGGTTGATTTTTAGCTGGATTGTCTAGTTTCAGCTCTTACATCTCATTGGAGCATTTCTAACTATCACAGTTCAGCTACTTTGCTTCACAAGTTTTTCCAAGATAGTCTTTACTTGCTATGGAGGTGAGCAAAAATTTAAAGTTTCTCTATGAACTATATTATGATCTTTCAGGTCTATATGCACTCTTTCCTTGAAAGAACTAACATCTGTTTGCCGTGGAAATCAAATGTTTCTTTGCTTGTTTCTTCCAGTTGTGGATAAAATGAGTTCTTTGTTGTGTGAAAATAGATGATGCAAGTCAAGAGATCATTTCATTTCGAAAAACCTAGCATCTCGCTAAGAGTGTTAGCTGCCAACTGCCTATATCCCAAAGTACAAGGTCTTTGCCACAGGAAAGCATGTAAGCATTTGGATTGAGAGCTTAGAAGTAGTCTATCATCACCTTTGATCTCTTTTAGTGGCTTCAGCTGAAACATGAGCACTCTAAGCCCTGATACACCGTCCAGACACGAACAAAAGGCTCTATTCCCTAAGAATCTTACTTGATCTTGAATAGCAATAACCATAGCAGACCTGGTTGATAGCTTGATACATAGGTGTATATTGGATGGTCTTCTCGCATGTTATGTGTTGTAAAAGAGGAGCATTAGACGTCAATAATTTCCAACTCCACAAAAACGACTTGAATCACTTTGCTGGCTTGGCAAGCAGAAGTTCAAAAACCTGTAGTCAATTTTAGGCTAATTTGCTTTACTTGGCAGGCTGTATCAAGTAATAAAGAACAAAATCGAGAGAAGACTTACATGTATGACCAAAAACGTCCTGATGGCAAATTGATTCCTAAGCAAACTGATCGCCATCCTGAAAAGGACGCGTTAGACATTGATAATTTCCAACACGAAAACCAGCTTAAGTTCAAAAAATCTGTGGTCAGCTTCATTAGTTTGAGAGGCTAATTTCTTTACTTGATAGTCCTGCCCTTGGCACTTGAATATGAGCTTGAGGAATCGTGAACAGGCTGCGTCAAGTAAGAAAGAACAAAATTGAGGGAAGACTTGCATGCAAATAACCAAAAACGTCCTAATGGCCTGTGTAATTGGTCTTACTTCTGAGAGCATCAATTATCGTCCTTTCAACCTTCATAACAGAACAAGGAAGAAATATTTGAAAAGACAGAAAAAAGATGAGCACTAACTTGAATTGAATTGAATATTCTGTTTTGGCAGTCATGGGGTGCCCAACAAGAAACATGAGACTGTGCAAACAAGTTTGTAAGTTTGTTGTCAGGGTCTTCTCGCTCCCTCCATCCCGCACTCACATCCCTCCATCTCCCTAAAGCTTATAAAAAGATCTTCTTATAAGGTTAAGGTTTATGACAAACACCAATAATTTCATACTAATTTCATTGGAATTAGCGTTTATGTGGTGTTTCTCATTGTCAGAAGAGCTGTAATGCACTACATCCTACTTACCATTGGGGTTTTTATTCTCCTTACATCAGAACTAGAAAAATTGGGCCAAACTGTTCTGCAATTAGATACTGTGCTTTACTCCATATCTATATGCCATTCTATCAATTCGCTATGTGGCTGGAGAAGCTAGATTTATTTATGAACCTTTATAACAATTTGTTCCAGTTGCCATAGGAATCCGTACTCAATTCCAATACAAGTTATGCATGTTGATTAGCTTTCTTATTGGAGAGCTACTGCGTTTACAAGCACATATGTTTTATATCGGTGATGGTTCATTGCTTTACAAGTGATCTCTGCGGTAACACATTCATGTGCAGGGACATCATCAGTTATAAGGTGGTATTTAGAGCTAAAGAAACTCAGAGAACAACCATATCCAATAACTTCTTCCATATCATTTTGGGGTATGTTCTCAGAAATAGTCTTCTTGTATACATTTGTATTATGGTGATATTAGTTATAGTTAACATTAAGGTCAGGGTAGATTTACAAGTGAATATACCTAGAATATGCATGGATATTCTAAGATACTAATGTTGTTATTAATTTAAATTAATATTGCATCTATTAATTTATAAACATGTTAATAATTTATAAATTTTTCTAAACACTTTCTAGTATATTCTGTTTTATTCTATTTTGTTTTTATAAATTACAAACATGTTTATTATTTATTGATCAAGTGGATTAGAAATAACAAACCAAACGTTGATGCACTGGAAATTATTATAAATTCTCTACATAATATCTAAAATTATTGCAATAGTTCAAATGTTGAGCAACAGCCTTATAAGCCAATTGCCGCCTTGCCTCGGGGGTGGTCATCATGAGCACTGTCAATCGCCCTGGTACACTGCACCATCTTTGCTTGCTGTCTTTGTACTTCGAGAAAAATTGTCAAGCATAGTGGACATAGCACTAAAGCATGTTTAAGTCATAAAGATGGTGTGTTCCTTGTAGCGTAAATATGGAACTTCCACAGAATGTTTACTGCCAAGAGAAAACTCCCCAAGCAAATTGATCTGGGCCATGTGTCCTGACCAAAGCGTTTTTTCCGAGTTTCACGAAAACCAAAATCACTTTGAGGACTCAGTGAGCATAAACCTGTAGTCAACTTACATTAGAGGAGTTTCAGAGGCTTATCTAGTGCGGCCCAGCACCAGATACAAGAATATGAGCAAAATAAGCCGACTCCAAAAGCACGTTGGCTTTCTTCAGACTAGACTCCCAGTCAGTGTAAACCGGTAACACATGGTTTACATTGCTACACTGAGCAGCAAAAGCGGGAGTCTAATATCATCCCCACTTCTTTTCTGGAATACCTTATTAAGAAACACAAACACAAGCTCAAGTCCATACCTCAGAAGCACAAAAACGAACCCGCCTCCTTTGGCGTCCAAGCCCTCCACCAAGCTCTGACGTCTAAAGCGCGCTCGTTAAATGAGGTGAGCATGCAGTCATGCAACCAGCTTTCCACGCCTGAGAATGAAAGATAGCTGTGTCACTAATTCAATACAAGAGAACCACCAGGAGCTTGGATTTGAGTAGTGCGATTGCTTTTATCTTGTTTGAAGTTGGATTCTTTCCTCTAGTATCACAAGAAACACGAAAAAGTTTTAGAGCACTTCTTGCTGAAGATGTCTATAAACGTTTTCATTACCTAATCCCTGTTGGACTCAGGTCCTGTGCTTCTGTTTTTCTTCCAGCTTTCCAAAAGACCATCTTCCAGTTTCTGTGATAAATATGATACATGTAAGAAGAGGACCAGTAAGAGCGTAGTACCTGATCTTCAGGATGCAACTGTAAGCCTTCTCGAGTTGGAGCATCAGGATCCAAATGTAGAACATAGCGAGTTCTGATATTTGATCTTGATTGCATGTTTTGTTTAGCTTCTGAGTGTAGGAGTCCACATTCCATGCCTTCCTCAGTAAGGATAACATTTGTAGACACGCATATACTCAAATGACCTTCTTTTCTAAATCCAATTCCTTGGACATGTTTGAGCAGTCCTATCATTTCTTACAAACTCAGACTACCTGATTGTCTTCCATTCTATCCTCTAAGAAACACTGCCACCTTTTCCACACAAATGCCACAGAAGTGCCCATGATGAAGCCTCGGAATGTAGCAATTGAGCTCTTTTGGCATAGAACCCTGTCTTCTACAGCTCGATGCTTCTTGTCTGTAAGGAAGCAAGCAAGCTCGGAGGGACTTGGGCAAGGAAGCCAAAATCAAAGGAAAAAGAAAGCCCATGACCTCAATACTATCAACTGCGTTGGTGAGAGCTTTCATGCAAATCGGGAATTTGGTGGAGGCTCGAGGTGTGTTTGAGACAATGGTGACGAGGGACTTGGATTCGTGGACAACAATAGTGTCGGGCTATGCCTTGTAGAAGAGGCCAAGAAGACGGATGCCCCAGTAGAATCTCGTGCCTTGGAATGGGCTGATGGAAAACGGCATCCTGGACAGAGCGAAGGCTGCTGTTTGATCGAATGCCACAGTTGCCTACATCAATCGCTGCCGCCTATGCCCAGGACGGGCATGTCGATGGCGATCCACCACCAAATGTCCACAAGGGACTTGATATGCTTGTCGCAATGCTCGGCCAGGCCGGAAGAATGGAGGACGCCCTCAAGATCCGGCAGCAAATGCCGAGATGGAACTTTTTCACCTGGAACGCGATCCTCTCCGGCTATGCGGGAGAGATCCACTCTCGTGGGCATTGCGGCGGGCACAGCTCGAGCCTCGATCACGCGGCCATTGCGAGCGTAATCGTGCATCAAACTCGTCCAGAACTTCTCCTGCGGGACGCTGTCAAACGATCGCATCTTGCGTGATGGAAGCATATGCCCAAACTGAGCAAGACATCCATCTCTTCCACGAGGCCACGCTCGATGGTGGAGTGAGGATCGATCCTGTGTCGTTCATCACCATCCTCTCGGCTTGCAGCCATCTGGGGACGATCCAAATCGCCCGCGATCAATGGTCGCCTATGATCGCAAGAACCAAAACTTTGGGTTCTTCCCAGAGACCAATGTCGGGCGATCACAGGGCTAGAGAGCGGCATTTCCCGGTGGATCTCGTCCATGGAAGAATCAGCCGGTTCCCAGCAGCCCTCACGAGATCAAGTTGAATCGGCTGCATGGAATTGAGTTTCGTGATCTTGTCTCGTGGAACTCGATGATCGCTGGATATGTGGCAGCATCCACTGTCAGGCGATGATCGATCGTGTCCCAGAGCGCCAGGCCGTGATATGGAACTCAATGATCACTGCGTTCGCGCAGGGGCAAAACGAGGCAGCAAAATCGATTTTTGACAGAATGCCGGCCGTGTCGTGGACGAATCTACTGCTGTGCTACGCGCAGAATGATTCCTGGAAAAATTGGACAGGGCGTTCCATCGGCTCCCCTTCACCAACGCAGTGGCAAGAACTACAACTACGAGAATACCCAAAGAGGAGATTTTGCCAACGCAAGATAGATCTTTGATTCCATGCCGGATCAGGACGTGGTGGGCGATGGTGCAGGCTTACTGCCACCAAGGACGAAGAACATCTTTGATCAAGTGTCGGAGAAGAATCTAGTCTCGTGGAGCTGCTTCTCGCGTATGCCGAGAATGGGCACTTTGACGGGGCCGTGAGGTTCTTCCACGAGATCCCACACAAGACCATCGTCTGCTGGACAGCTCTCATGAAAGTTTACGTCAATTTGGGCGATCTCGGCACCACCAGGAGTGTGATTAAGAGCATGAAGATGCTCAGCTTGGGACGACGGGCACTACGATCGAGCAGTGGAAGTCTTCCATCTTATGAATCTCGAGGGCGTCAAGCTGGACAAGGTGACGTTCCGGAGCGTTTTAACTTCGTGCAGCCATTGCCAAGGGCTGGGAGCACTTCGTCTCAATCAGCCGAGACTTTGAGATGGTGCCGAGGAGAGAGCGCTATTGCTTCATGAAGAACGAAGGAGTTCATCAACTCGATGCCATTCCTTCCAGACATGGTGATCTGGATGTCGCTGCTGGGAGCCTGCTGCCTCTTCTGCCACGGATTGTTGCCCATTTATCATTGTTCCCACTCCCATCTGTTGTGTTGCTTGTTTGTGGTGATTGGAGTATGGCCCTGCAAGTTTGGTGTCATCTGTTCTGTTGTTTCCTTTCATTTTCCAGCTCCAACAACACGTGTATGCTTTCATTGACAAGTGTTTGCCTCTGGACCTCCATCTATTCCAGGAACCTGGTTATCTCCGCTGCGTTTTCAGGTGTCCCAAGGATGTTAGCTACAGGCATATCCCATGGGATCGGCCTGAGTCGGAACTCATCGTATCCTGAGCATTCCTTGACCGTATGTGTTACTGTCTCGACGGACATGCCACACACTGGGCAAAGCTGTAGATGTCGCGGAATCTTTGCTGGTCTTGTTCTTCGTCCTAGTTCCACGAGTAGTCTATGATCACCTGTTCTGTAACGTGCAAGGAGTTTCTGTCGCCAGGGAAAGAGCTGATCATAAAGAGCCGTTCCCACCTGTTCGTTTGGGTTGATCTCCTCCACATAGAGCTTGTATTTTGAGTGGTTCTTCTGGGCTTGGATCCATCTTATTAGCACGATGTGTGTCCAGAATTCAAGATCTTCATGGAATCGTTCTGTGATGTTGAGATTCAGACCGACTCTTTTGGTCCTGTTTCATGTCATGCCACCAGCAGCCTGTCTGTGATTGGTCGAGTTGCTGTCCTGTGACTGCCAACTTCTGCTCTTTCAGATGTAGATGATTGTGTGCCGCCAGGCGAGTATTTGTAGGGAAAAGAGGCCTGTTTCCATGATCACATATGGCATAAGGTTGATGCTGAATTCTTCCCAAATGAAACTTCGTTGCACAGCCTCGACTTTGTCCTACTCCTTCCTGGCCCCATATCTCAGCGCCATAAAGCGCCACTATCCTTACTTTTATGAGGTAATAAGTCTTCTTCACCTCCCAGCACATCCCTTGTAATAGTCCAATTGTAAGCTGTGGATGCTGCTTTCCATCGTTCTGTGACTCCGAATTTCCATGGCCTCAACTTTGTTCCAGAATGCAATGCAAAGGTTCCTCGTATGTTAGTATCATGGGGAAAAGCTTCGGTTGAGGATCGTGGCATGGCTTCTGGCTCAATCAACGAATTCCAATAATGGAATAATATTTTATGATAGTGTAATATTACCTTCAATAATATATCCCACTGAATATATATGGTGAGTGAACAAAACAATTGAATTGCAAAGAATTTTGGCCTAATTTTTGCATAAGCCAGTAAATCCATCATAAAACCTCAACTAGGGTTTAATGCATTGCAATCTCTTTGACAATAAAGACCATTTGGGCAATTTTCTTGTGATATAAAGACTAAGTCACAATAAATAAGTAAAATGCTACCACAATTTAATAGTCTGTGAGGGTCAAGTGTACGACTACGATGCCGTATATTATTATTAGGGTAGTGGGATTTTGGTAGTTGTCGGATTGGTTTCAATCCAAACCATTCTTTCTTGTATATAAGTTAGGGTTTTTGGGCTAATTAATATACACATTTTTTTCTATATTCCAAGCACTCATATTGGTGAGGGGCAACTTTGATTGTCTCTAAGGAGTGCTTAAATTTGGGATTTTGGTTTTGCATCGTTTAGATCTAGTTTTTTTCCATTTCCTTTCTTTTATTCTTCCCTTTTAGGATTTTAGTTTAGATCTAGCTTTTTGTATTGTCTAGATCTCCCATTTCCTTCTCGCTTTTTGTCATTTCTCTTCTTTTTGCTCTTTCTTCGTCCATCTTCATGGTAGATCAGCAATCTCCTCCTTTGATTCTAGAGCAGTAGTTTGTACAATTTCTTGATGCTATGTGTTGCAATTGAACAACTAAACTTAGTTGATGGCGGCGTTCATGGCACGTGGTACAACTCCTCCTGCTCTTGGTGCTAATCTTCGCGTTTGGCTAGAGTTCTTTTGCGGGAATCCTGAGGATGATGTGTATCATTGGTTTGATCACTTCACGGTGATTGCCACATATCATTCTTGGGATGATGCTCGACATTTGCGTGAGTTTCCCATGTGTCTCCAAGGGACGGCATTGCAATGGTACAATGGTCTGCGCACAACCACTCGTGAGGATTGGAGTGTTCTCCCAGAAGTCTTCAAACGCGCCTTCAGACATGCCGACGACTGTGATGATGCCTTCCAACAATTGCATCATCTTTGCCAAGGGCCCTCTGAGTCGGTGATGCAATTTGGCGTTTGTTTCTGAAGTCTTTTGCTTCGTGCGGAACCAAATATGTCGGAGCGGATCAAGCTAGGAATGTTGTGGCCAGCACTTCGTCAAGATCTTGTTGGACTTGTGCATGCACTTGCTCCTGCCACCCTTGACAATGCTCTTTGCTTGGCACAATGTTATGAAACGTCGCCTCTTCCACTTCTCACTACACGTCCTTCAACTTCACTTCCTTTGGGTGATGGTCCTGTTCCAATGGAGGTTGATGCTGCTGCTGCTCGAGTCCAAGGACAAGGTCGAGGACGTGGTTGTGGCCGTGATGTTCGCTATTGGGCATGTGATGAAGTTGGTCATACTTATTGGCATTGTTGGCGGTTTCCGAATTGGCAACCTCCATTTCTTGGGTGGAGACCTTGGCATCAACAACGTCCCGTTGGTGCTGCTGTAGTGGACGGTTTGGACACCAAGATACATCTGGGAAACGAGGAGTCCCACGAGTAACGGAAAGACCTTGCGTGAATAAGTTAGTGACCCCTCCATCTTTCTTTTAGGAGTATCATCAAGGGGTTCACTCGGCACCGGTTCATCCAGTGTTTACTTTCCAAACTCGTTTTTATAACAAGAGATCTCCTATTATTCTCTCCGTGTTGATTGATACAGGTTCGAGTTTATCTTCTATTGCTCGATCTGTTGCCATACATTGCTGTCTACACTTGTGTCGTGCGGCGGAACCAGTTTTCATTCTTTATGGCAACGGCCGTACACATGCATGTGCACTAGATGAGGTGGACCTAGTTGTGTGTGTGGGCGATCTTGAGCTTGAGTTGCAGTCATTGCGGGTGGTGCCGAGTCAAGCTTTTGACCTCATTCTTGGTATAGATTGGTTGTAGCGCAATCATGCCAAATGTGATTTTGAGGCTTTTCCCCCTTGTCTCATACTTCCTTATATTTCATCCATTCCTCTTACTTCTGTACCTCTTTATCCCTCTATTTCTACCTCTGCTTCCGTTACTTTTGTTCCCCCACTATTTCCTCCTATGTTTCCATCTTGTTTTGCTCTTATTTTTTCCAATCCCTCCAATGATCTTTGTGTTGCAATAGTGGACCAGCTCATGAAGGAGTATTTTGATCTCTTTGAATTTGACCTATCTTCTAGGGCCAAGATTGCCACATGTCATCCAATTCCAACCAGGGATGCTCGTCCAATCAAGGTTCCCATTCGTCATCGGTTACCCAAGGAGATCTGGATTTTACATGCAAATGTCAAGGAGATGTTGGAGAAGGGTGTTATTTGGAAGTCGCGGAGTCCTTGGGCATGTGAACCTCATCTTGTGATGAAGCCTGATGGGAATATTTGTTTCTGCATCGATTATCGTCCGTTAAACAAAGTGACGATCCCAGATGTGTACCCTCTTCCTCACACTGCTGATTTCTTAGATCGTCTGGGGCAAAGTCGTTAGTTCACCAAGCTAGATCTTGCTTCTGGGTACTGGCAAGTACCGATGGCCGAAGAAGATATTCCTAAGATTGCCTTTCATACACCATTTGGTTTGTACAAGTTCTTGGTGATGCCGTTTGGTTTGAACAATTCTCCAGCAACTTTCCAGCGGATGATGGACGAGGTTCTTTGTGATATGCCAGAGGTGACTACTGACTTCATTGATGATGTCTTGATCCACTCGGAGGGAACGTGGAAGGAGCACGTTCGTGATGTTTGTAAAGCTTTGGATCGGCTACGTGATGTTGGTTTAAAGTTGAAATGGTTGAAGTGCATGTTTGGGTCCAAGGATACAACTTATCTTGGGTACCGTATTTCTCGCGAGGGTTTGCAGGTTGATCCTGACAAACTTGTGGCTGTTCTAAAGTTCCCTACTCCGAAGTGTGTGAATGATGTGCAGTGCTTCTTGGGCAAGGTGCAGTATCTCAGTCATTTTGTGGATCATTTTTCTGATCGCACTACATTGTTGCGAGCATTGCTGAAGTCATCAACATCATCTTTCATCTGATCTTCGGATTATGAGCGGGTGTTTAGGGATCTCAAAGAGCTGTTGACGACTCTTTCGGTTTTGGCATATCCTAACTACACTCGACCTTTTATTTTGCGCGTGGATGCTTCTGACAGTGGTCTTGGAGGTGTGTTGATGCAAGAGAGCTTGAGTGTACCTGGTCAGCGCCATCCTATTGCGTATATAAGCCGTACATTACAACTAGCGGAAATGAACTACTCTATGACAGAGAAGGAGTGTTTAGCAATAGTTTGGGGTTTCGAAAAACTTCATGCATATCTACATGGTTCTCAGACGTTACTTGAAGGTGATCATGTTGCTATTACTTCATTATTGAAGTGGAAGAACCTGGTTGGTCGTACTACTCGATGGGCTTTGAAACTTCAAATATATGATTTTGATGTTGTTCATCGCTTAGGGAGTTCTATGGCTGATGCTGATGCCCTTTCTCGAGCTCCTCTTCCTTCTCTATTCTCTTCTCATGTTTCTGATGAGCCTGTTGTTCCAACCTCTATGGATTTTCTAGACGAGGATTCTGTGCTGTCGGCGGTTGCTATACTTGACGTTCAGTGTCCACAAGGCACAGAGCAAGATTTACCTTCTCTTCATGAGGTTCGCGAGGCTCAAAAGATTGTCGAGATGTGTTTGAGAATCCTGCATCACTTGCTGATGACTTGCCTTTTCCGCATTTACATTCTCAATATCGCTTTGAAGATGGCCTTCATTATTTTGTGGGGACAGATCCTAATGATCATTTACGGATGGTGGTGCCTTCTATCTTTATTCCGCGGTTTCTCCATGCCTACCATGATTCTTCTGTTCTAGGTGGGCATATAGGACATCGTCGTGTAACCGAGAAGCTATAGGTCTTTCTATTGACCGGAGATGCAACGTAATATTATCCGGTATGTGCGTAGCTGCATTTGGTGCCAAGCTCGTAATACTCCCCCTCGAGCTGCGGAAGGACAGTTGGAGTCAATTGCAATTTCCCGTCTATTTGAGTTGGTGGCGTTTGATCTTATGGGACCTTTTCCACGGTCAACTACTGGCAATAAGTATGTTATTATTGCTTCTGACTACTTGACTTGTTGGGTGGAAGTTGGTGCTTTTGCTAGTGCCTCTGCAACTGCTATTGAATACTTCTTCCTCAATCGAGTGGTGTTCCAGCATTTTTGTCTAGAGCGGATTCTTTTGGATAATAGTCCCACATTTATGGCTGAGGCATTTCATGTTTTGATGTCTCGGTTGGGGATACGCCACACTTTCACGAGTGTTTATTATCCACAATCAGACAGTCTGGTGGAACGGCTCGTTCGGACATTCAAGGGGATGATTGCGAAGTATGTGAACTTTTAGCATTCGAATTGGGATGGTTATTTGCCGTCTCTTCGGTATGCATATGTCACAGGGGTGCAGAGTTCTATTGATGCTTCACCATATAAACTCTTATATGGTCATGATCCAATATTACTAACGGAGCTGGGTTTACCTTTGTGATTGCCACGAGCTACGAATGCTAAGTTATGGGATCAGTATTTGACAAACATTCTTCCACTTGTCCGAGCAGAGTCTACCGAACACTTAGGCCGCATACAAGTAGGACAACAACAGTGGTACAACTCCCATCACGTCCATCTACAGAGTACAAAGTGGATGATTTCGTGTTAGTCCATTTTCCCCATTTTACGGTACGTGGTTTATCTAAGGGGCTCCTTGCACAGTGGAAAGGACCGTATCGGGTGTTGCGGCAAGTTGGACCACAAGTTTATGAGGTTCGGCATGACATCCAGCAAGCCAATCCTCCGGAGTTTGTGCATGTGTAGCAGTTGAAATGCTTCATACAAAGGGATCATGAGCAGTTAATACCACCTACAAATCCACCAATGCCTCCACTTGACATTCCTCCAGATCTCGGCCTGTCTACAAAAGAACCTTGATGGTCTTTCATTATTCCGAGAGGAGGGGATGATGTGAGGGCCAAGTGTACGGCTACGATGCCATATACTAATATTAGTGTCATGGGATTTTAGTAGCCATCGGATTGGTTTCAATTCAGACCACTCGCTCTTGTATATAAGCTAGAGTTTTTGGGCTAATTGATATTCACATTTTCTGTATTCCCTTTCCATATTCCAAGCACTCATATACCCAGATTCAGTCAAGAAAATAATTATTTGTACATATATATGTTATAGAAACTATAAATTCAAATATTATATTCCATAGAATCATGTACTAATAACTTATATTTGCAATTAGGAAAAAAAATTTAAAATACTGTTGTGAGTTCTTGGAATATAGAAAGGGAATACAGAAAATGTGCATCTCAATTAGCCCAAAAACCTTAGCTTATATACAAGAGTGAGTGGTCCAAATTGAAACCAATCCGATGGCTACCAAAATCCCACTATGCTAATATTTAGTATACAGCATCGTAGCCATACAATTGGCCCTCACATTATCCCCTCCTCTCAGAATAATGGAAGACCATCAGGGTTCTCTTGTAGATAGGCCGGGATCTGGAGGAACGTTAGGAGGAGGCATCAGCGGATCTATAGGTGGTATTAATTGCTCCTGATCCCTTTGTATGAAGCATTTCAACCGCTCCACATGCACAATCTCTGGAGGATCGGCTTGCTAGATGTCATGCCAAACCTCATAAACTTGTGGTCCAACTTGCCGCAACACCCGATATGGTCCTTTCCACTGTGCAAGGAGCCCCTTAGATAAACCACATACTGTAAAATGGGGAAAATGGACTAACACGAAATCATCCACTTTGTACTCTATAGGTGGACGTGATGGGAGTTGTACCACTGTTGTTGTCCTACTTGTATGCGGCCGAAGTGTTCAGTAGACTCCGCTCGGACAAGTGGAAGAATGCTCGTCTAATATTGATCCCACAATCTAGCATCGGCAGCTCGTGGCAATCGCGAAGGTAAACCCAGCTCCGTTGGTAATATTGGATCACGACCATATAAGAGTTTATATGGTGAAGCACCAATAGAACTCTGCACCCCTGTGACATATGCATACCGAAGAGACAGCAAATAACCATCCCAATCCGAATGCTGAAAGTTCACATACTTCGCAATCATCCCCTTGAATGTCCGAACGAGTCGTTCCACCATACTATCTGATTGTGGATGATAAACACTCGTGAAAGTGTGGCGTATCCCCAACCGAGACGTCAAAACATGAAATGCCTCAGCCATAAATGCGGGACTATTATCCAAAAGAATCCACTTTGGACAAGAATGCTGGAACACCACTCGATTGAGGAGGAAGTATCCAATAGTAGTTGCAGAGGCGCTAGCAAGAGCACCAACTTCTACCCAACAAGTCAAGTAGTTAGAAGCAATAATAACATACTCATTGCTAGCAGTTGACTGTGGAAAAGGTCCCATAAGATCAAACGCCACCAACTCAAATGGACGGGAAATTGCAATTGACTCCAACTGTCCTTCCGCAGCCCAAGGGGGAGTATTACGAGCTTGGCACCAAACGCAGCTATGCACATACCGGATAATATTACGTTGCATCTCCGGTTAATAGAAAGACTTGCGTAGCTTCTTGGTTACACGACGATGTCCCATATGCCCACTTAGAATAGGAGAATCATGGTAGGCATGGAGAAACTGCAGAATAAAGAGAGAAGGCACCACCATCCGTAAATGATCATCATGATCCATCTCCATAAAATAAAGAAGGCCGTTTTCAAGGTGATATTAAGAATGTAAATGCCGGAAAGGCAAGTCATCAGCAAGTGATGCAAAATTCTCAAACCCATCTCGAAGCCTTTGAATCTATGGCTCAATCTTTTGAGCATCACAAACCTCATCAAGAGAAGGTAGATCTTGCTTTGTAGATCTTGCAAAAGAACTCCGGCTGAACACGAGGATTGGCACCAAGAGCAGGAGGAGTTGTACCACGTGCCGTGAATGCCACCATCAACTGAGTTTGGTTGTTCAATTGTAAGCGCATAGCATCAAGCAATTGTACCAACTGCTGCTCCAGAGTTGTCGCAAATGTGACTTCGGGTATCAATAGTTACCTGTCGGTTAGTCCTTTTGGATATTCTTTCCTTACTACCACGATGGCAGGAGGTCGGTATTGCTAGACCCGTTATCAGTTCCCACTTGAGCTAGTTGAGAAACTGGTCATTGACCGTGCACTTATATAGGATAAACATAAGGTAAGAACTCTTATGTGTTTTTCGCTGAGCATACTCGGCCTAGTTTGAGAAACTCCTGTCATTGGCTTGCAGTTGCTAGTATCAAGAACCCTCGTGATCTTGAGCTTGGTCCCTCAATATCACTAGATGATAGCTTACCGTGTCTGCCAAACACTCTCACTATCATGCCCTTTGTGTTAGTCTCATTTCAGTCCTAAATGCTATTTATGGAAAGTATTTAGATTTGCTCATTTGGCATATCTACGGAATGTAGAGATTGACCTGAATACAATGGTGTTCATCCCGTGTCCAAATTCACAATCTAACGTCATTCCATATTTAGTAAGTTTCTAGCTTGTCCCAGAGAATAACTCTTGGTACTAAGGGAGGCTTGAGGTGAAAGCCCAAAGTATGTGTTCCTGAAGGGGGGGGGATATGGGGGTTCCAAATGTATAGTAGGGATAGTGGATAGGTTGGGCATGGCTAACTAACCTGAGGCATCGTCTAGCTCCCGCTTGTGTGCTTGTCCTTGTTCTGCATCTGGCTTGGGTTTAAGCCCAAGCTCCACACCATGCTAGCTGGTGGAGTACCCATGTCCTCGCATTAGGCCACCGGTATGCTGAAATAGCACCAGATTCCATATGGCTCTATTTTACGTGCTAGTCCTGGCATTGGGATGCTAGTTGCTCTAGGACTATTCTAAGTTGCTCCGGGCTTCTGTCCCTTTGCTTCTTGGGCTGTATGCTCAGGAGTTGCTCTATGGTTCAATTCCATCATTCCCTGGCTCCATGCTTGGGAGTTTAGCATTGTTCCTTTGTTCAGTGGCCCAAGGCCTCGAAACTCGGGTTCCACACCACTGTCCTTTGGACACATGGCATGTGACATGTGGCATATAACACATGGCACATGGAAGGTTTAGGTTCCGCTTCATGGTGTTATCCTATGGTAAATCACCATAGGATAAAAGGTAAAAACCACGTGTACTACAAGAGTCAAAGGAGGAGATTGTTGATCTACTATGAAGATGAATGGAAAAGAAAGAGCAAAAAAAGAAAAATGATAAAAAGCTACAAGGAAATGGTAAATCTAGACAATGCAAAGAGTTAGATCTAAACTAAAATACTGAAAGGGAAGAATAAAAGAAAGGGAATGGAAAAAGCTAAATTTAGACGATGCAAAAGCTAGATTTAAACCAAAATCCCAAATTCAAGCACTCCTCAGGGACAATCAAAGCTGCCCCTCACCTCCACCAATGTGAGTGCTTGGAATATAGAAAGGGAATATAGAAAATATATATATCAATTAGCCCAAAAAACCTAGCTTATATACAAGAGTGTAGCGCACGTGGTTTTGACCCTTTATCCTATGGTGATTTACCATAGGATAACACCACAAAGCGGAACCTAAACCCTCTTTGTGCTACATGACAGATGCCATGTGTCACATGCCACGTGTCCAAAGGAATGTGGTGCGGAACTCGAGGTTCAGGGCCTTGGGCCATTGAATAAAGGAATGGTGCCAAACTCCCAAGCATGGAGCTAAGCAGTGATGGAACCGAACCACGGAGCAACTCCCGAACATAAAGCCCAAGGAGCAAAGGGATAGAAGCCCGGAGCAACTTGGAATAGTCCTAGAGCAACCAACATCCCAATGCCAGGACTAGCACGTAAAACGGAGCCATATGGAGTCTAGTGTTATTTCAGCATATCGGTGGCCTAACGTGAGGACATGGGTACTCCACCAGCTAGTATGGTGTGGAGCTTGGGCTTAGACCCAAGCTGGATGTAGAACAAGGATAGGCACGTAAGCGGGAGCTAGACTATGCCTTAGGTTTGGTTGGTCATGCCCAACCTACCTACTATCCCTACTATATATTTGGAGTCCCCTACCCCCCCCCACTTGAGGAACACATGCTTTAGGCTTTCACCCCAAGCCTCCCTTAGTATCAAGAGTTAGTCTCTGGGACAAGCTTAAAACTTACTAAATATGGAATGGTGCTAGAATGCAAATTTAGACACGGGACGAACACCATTGTGTTTAGACCAATCTCTACATTCCGTAGATATGCCAAATAAGCAAATCTAGACACTTTCCATAATTAGCATTTGGGACCAAAATGAGACTAACACAAAGGGCATGATAGCGAGGGTGTTTGGCAAACACGGTAAACTATCATCTAGCGAATATTGAGGGACCAATCTTAATATCGCGGGGGTTCTTGATACTAGCAAGTGCAAGCCAATGACTCAAGTTTCTCAAACCAGCCCGAGTATGCTCAACAACAAACACATAGGGTTTCTACCTTATGTTTATCTAATATAAGTGCATGGTCATTGACCAGTTTCTCAACTAGCTCAAGTGGGAAACTGATAACGGGTCCAACAATACCGACTTCCTGCCGTCGTGGCAGTAAGGAAAGAATATCCGAAAGGACTAGCCTAACTTTCGATACCCAAAGTCACATTCGCGACAAAGAGCGAGCGGTCCGGATTGAAACTAATCTGACGGCTACCAAAATCCCGTTACGCTAATATTAGTATATGGCATCATAGCCATACACTTGGCCCTCACAAGTAGTAATATATTAATGTTCATAAAAACTTATTATTTTATATTCTAAGTAAAATGCATAATTAAGTAATGTCTTGCAGTAATTATTCTCTTTTGTTTGATAAAATCTTAAGTTAAGTTTATCCCAAGTAAAAATATAATTTTTATATAACATATTATTAATAATAGAAAATTCATTTATACTTTTTGCTGGGTCAGGTATTTTTCAACATATATTTATATTTCCAAATATTAATTTGTATTTTATATTTTATTAATAAATATTTATTCTTACTTATGCTTAGGAATATATTTTATTCTAGATATTTATATTATCAAATTTACAAGATTAGATTTTGTATTAATCTAGCATTTTTTTGCATAATTCCCTCAATTCTTCTTTCAAAATGGAATACAATATTTATTATTGTGAGGGCCAAGTGTATAGCTACGATGCCGTATATTATTATTAGCGTAGTAGGATTTTAGTAGCCGTCGGATTGGTTTCAATCTAAACCACTCACTCTTGTATATAAGCTAAGGTTTTTGGGCTAATTGAGAGGCACATTTTCTGTATTCCCTTTCTATATTCCAAGCACTCACATTGGTGGAAGTGAAGGGCAGCTTTGATTGTCCCTGAGGAGTGCTTGAATTTGGGATTTTGGTTTAGATCTAGCTTTTTGCATTGTCTAGATCTCCCATTTCCTTCTCGCTTTTTGTCGTTTCTCTTCTTTTTGCTCTTTCTTCGTCTGTCTTCATGGCAGATCAACAATCTCCTCCTTTGACTTTGGAGCAGTAGTTGGTACAATTGCTTGATGTTATGCATTTGCAATTGAACAACCAAACTCAGTTGATGGCAGTATTCACGGCACGTGGTACAACTCATCTTGTTTTTGGTGCTAACCCTCACGTTTGGCTAGAGTTCTTTCACGGGAATCCTGGGGATGATGTGTACCATTGGTTTGATCACTTCATAGTGATTGCCACATATCATTCTTGGGATGATGCTCGACGTTTGCATGAGTTTCCCACATGTCTCCAAGGGACGGTGTTGCAATGGTACAATAGTCTGCGCACAACCACTCGTGAGGATTGGAGTGTTCTCCCAAACGTCTTCAAACGTGCCTTCAGACATGCCGATGGCTGTGATGATGCCTTCCAACAATTGCATCGTCTTTGCCAAGGCCCTCTGAGTCGATGATGCAATTTGGCATTCGTTTCCGAAGTTTTTTACTTCGTGCGGAGCCAAATATGTCGGAGCGGATCAAGCTAAGAATGTTGTGGCCAGCACTTCGTCAAGATCTTGTTGGACTTGTGCATGCACTTGCTCCCACCACCCTTGACGATGCTCTTCGCTTGGCACAACGTTATGAGATGTCGCCTCTTCCACTTCTCGCTGCACGTCCTTCAGCTTCACTTCCTTTGATGGTCTTGTTCCAATGGAGGTTGATGCTGCTGCTGCTCGAGTCCAAGGACAAGGTCGAGGACGTGGTCGTGGCCATGATGTTCGCTGCTGGGCGTGTGATAAAGTTGGTCATACTTATCGGCATTGTCGGCGGTTTTCGGATTGGTAACCTCCATTTCCTGGGTGGAGACCTTGGCGTCAGCAACGTCCCGTTGGTGCTGCTGCAGTGAATGGTTTGGACACCGAGATACATTCGGGAAACGAAGAGTCACACGAGTAACGGAGGGACATTGCGTGAATAAGTCAGGGACCCCTCCATCTTTCTTTCGGGAGTATCATCAAGGGGTTCACTCGGCACCGGTTCATCCAATGTTTACTTTCCAAGCTCGTTTTTATAACAAGAGATCTCCTATTATTCTCTCCGTGTTGATTGATACAGGTTCGAGTTTATCTTCTATTGCTCGACCTGTTGCCACACATTGCTGTCTACACTTGTGTCGTATGGCGGAACCAGTTTACATTCTTTATAGCAACAGCCGTACACATGCATGTGCACTAGATGAGGTGGACCTAGTTGTGCGTATGAGCGATCTCGAGCTTGAGTTGCAGTCATTGTGGGTGGTGCCGAGTCAAGCTTTTGACCTCATTCTTGGTATGGATTGATTGTAGCGCAATCATGCCATGTAATTACTTCCAAAAGTTTATATTGTCAAAGTGTGATTTTGAGGCTTCTCCCCCTTGTCTCATACTTTCTTATATTTCATCCATTCCTTTTCTTTATCCCTCTATTTTTACCTTTGCTTCCATTACTTTTATTCCCCCACTATTTCCTCCTATATTTCCATCTTGTTTTTCTCTTCCTTTTTCCAATCCCTCCAACGATCTTTGTGTTGCAGCGGTAGACCAGCTCATGAAGGAGTATTTTGATCTCTTTGAATTTGATCTATCATCTGGGGCCAAAATTGCCACACGTCATCCAATTCCAATCGGGGATGCTCGTCCAATCAAGGTTCCTGTTCGTCGTTAGTCACCCAAGGAGATTCGGATTTTACGTGCAAATGTCAAGGAGATGTTGGAGAAGGGTGTTATTTGGAAGTTGCGGAGTCCTTGGGCATGTGAACCTCATCTTGTGACGAAGCCTAATGGGAGTATTCATTTCTACATTGACTATCGTCCGTTAAACGAAGTGACTATCCCAAATGTGTACCCTCTTCCTCACACTGCTGATTTCTTGGATTGTCTGGGGCGAAGTCGTTGGTTCACCAAGCTAGATCTTGCTTCTGGGTACTGGCAAGTATTGATGGCCGAAGAAGATATTCCTAAGATTGCCTTTCATACACCATTTGGTTTGTATAAGTTCTTGGTGATGCCGTTTGGTTTGAATAATACTCTAGCAACTTTCCAGAAGATAATGGACAAGGTTCTTTGCGATATGCCGAAAGTGACTACTGACTTCATTCATGATGTCTTGATCCACTCGGAGGAGACGTGGGAGGAGCACGTTCGTGATGTTTGTAAAGCGTTGGATTGGCTACGCGATATTGGTTTAAAGCTGAAGCGGTTGAAGTGCGTGTTTGGGTCCAAGGATACAACTTATCTTAGGTACCGTATTTCTCGTGAGGGTTTGTAAGTTGATCTTGACAAACTTGTGGCTGTTCTAAAGTTCCCTACTCCGAAATGTGTGAATGATGTGCAGCGCTTCTTGGGCAAGGTGCAGTATCTCGGTCGTTTTGTGGATCATCTTTCTGATCTTACTGCACCATTGCGAGCATTGCTGAAGTCATCAACATCATTTTTCATTTAGTCTCTGGATTGTGAGCAGGCGTTTGGGGATCTCAAAGAGTTGTTAACAACTTCTTCGGTTTTGGTATATCCTAACTACACTCAACCTTTTATTTTGCACATGGATGCTTCTGACATTGGTTTTGGAGGTGTGTTGATGCAAGAGAGCTCAAGTGTGCTTAGTCAGCGCCATCCCATTGCGTATATAAGCCGTACATTACAACCAGCGGAAATGAACTACTCTACTACAGAGAAAGAGTGTTTAGCAACAGTTTGGGGTTTCGAAAAACTTCATACATATTTACATGGTTCTTGGACGTTACTTGAAGATGATCATGTTGCTGTTACTTCATTATTGAAGCAGAAGAACTTGGTTGGTCGTACTACTCGATGGGCTTTGAAACTTCAGATATATGATTTTGATGTTGTTCATCGCTTAGGGAGTTCTATGGCTGATGCTGATGCCCTTTCTTGAGCTCCTCTTCCTTCTCCATTCTCTTCTCATGTTTCTGACGAGCCTGTTGTTCCAGCCTTTGTGGATTTTCTAGACGAGGATTCTGTGCTGTCGGCGGTTGTTGTACTTGACATTCAGTGTCCACAAGGCGCAGAGCAAGATTTACCTTCTCTTCATGAGGTTCGCAAGGCTCAAAATATTGAGCCGTGGATTCAAAGGCTTCGAGATGGGTTTAAGAATCCTACATCACTTACTAATGACTTGCCTTTCCGGCATTTACATTCTTAATATCGCCTTGAAGACGGCCTTCTTTATTTTATGAGGATGGATCATGATGATCATTTACGGATGGTGGTGCCTTCTATCTTTATTCCACAGTTTCTCCATGCCTACCATGATTCTCCTATTCTAAGTGGGCATATGGGACATCGTTGTGTAACCAAGAAGCTACACAGGTCTTTCTATTAGCCGGAGATGCAACGTGATATTATTCGGTATGTGTATAGTTGCATTTGGTGCCAAGCTCGTAATACTCCCCCTCGAGCTGCAGAAGGACAGTTGGAGTCAATTGCAATTTCCCGTCCATTTGAGTTGGTGGCGTTTGATCTTATGTGACCTTTTCCACAGTTAACTGCTAGCAATGAGTATGTTATTATTGCTTTTAACTACTTGACTTGTTGGGTGGAAGTTGATGCTCTTGCTAGCGCCTCTGCAACTGCTGTTAAATACTTCCTCCTTAATCGAGTGGTGCTCCAGCATTCTTGTCCAAAGCGGATTCTTTTGGATAATGGTCCCGCATTTATGGCTGAGGCATTTCATGTTTTGACGTCTCGGTTGGGGATATGCCACACTTTCACGAGTGTTTATCATCCACAATCATATGGTCTGGTGGAACGGCTCGTTCGGACATTCAAAGGGATGATTGCAAAGTATGTGAACTTTTAGCATTCGGATTGGGATGGTTATTTGCCGTCTATTCGGTATGCATATGTCACAGGGGTGTAGAGTTCTATTGGTGCTTCACCATATAAACTTCTATATGGTCATGATCCAATATTACTAACGAAGCTGGGTTTACCTTTGCGATTGCCACGAGCTGCGGATGCTAGGTCATGGGATTAGTATTTGACGAGCATTCTTCCACTTGTTCGAGTGGAGTCTGCCGAATACTTAGGCCACATACAAGTAGGACAACAATGGCGGTACAACTCCCATCACCGTCCACCTGCGGAATACAAAGTGGATGATTTGGTGTTAGTATGTTTTCTCTATCTTATGGTACATAGTTTATCTAAGGGGCTCCTTGCACAGTAGAAAGGACCATATCAAGTGTTGTGGCAAGTTGGACCACAAGTTTATGAGGTTCAGCATAATGTCCAGTAGGCCGATCCTCCAGAGGTTGTACATGTGTAGCAGTTGAAATGTTTCATACAAAGGATCATGAGTAGTTAATACCACCTACAAATCCGCCGATGCCTCCTCCTAACGTTCCTCCAGATCCCGGCCTGTCTACAAGAGAACCCTGATGGTCTTCCATTATTCCGAGATGAGGGGATGATGTGAGGGCCAAGTGTACGGCTACGATGCCGTATGCTAATATTAGCGTAGTGGGATTTTGGTAGCTGTCGAATTGGTTTCAATCCGGACCATTCGCTCTTGTATATAAGTTAGGATTTTTGGGTTAATTGAGAGGCACATTTTATGTATTCCCTTTCTATATTTCAAGCACTCACATTATTTTGATACTATTCCAATTTATTTTTTAATATATTAAAAAATCAAAATAATATTTTACTAATAGCACAGCATATGCTAGACAAGTGTTATGAGGTAAAGCTTTTCAGTGCATCCTGACAATTTGGCAGTTGAGATTTGACTTTGAAATCTTTCTAGAGTCAAGAGCTAGATAGATTTGAGGCAATAACTCTGGGGACCAGGAACACAGTTTATCCTGGATGGGGATTTAGCAAGCTTTCAACATTAAATGGGAAGCAAGAACTCAACGTTTTGATAGAAAGTAAGCTAAAAAGTCTTATAATGGCATCCTAGGGAAATTTGTTATTACCCAGTAACTATGCCCCCTTGAGAAGTTAGATGTGTGCTCAGAGGTAGATTGTAACCAGCTCTTATTCTTTCTTCCCTGTTAACGGATTTTAAGTTCAAGGAGCAAGTTAGTATTGTGGATGAAGATAAGATGCTTAATGAAGTCTTTTGACTTGATGATCGTGATTTTTTTTCATGATTGAGCCTGCTAATTCCCTAGATTCATTTTGTTTTCTAACTGGCTGAGAGCTATTCGCTTTGAACTGAAAGTTACACTCAGACAGTCTCATGGATTCACCTCGGGTTTATTGTGTTCCATGAGGCACTTGTCGGTACGAGTAAAAGAAGTCATGGTGCTACTGCTTTGTACTTCCTCAAAGAGTAACGGCATAAACGCTTTGGCTTCTTTGTGCAGTCACTCATACAACACGGATTTCCTGAAGCGGCTGGTCTCCAAGACGTGATGGTCATAGAGATTGTGGAGGCTTTGTTAGAGGTCCTTATTTAAGTGTGAGCCATCTTTTGCAGGTCACTGGTTGACGCTACCGGGAAATGCTAGAGGATGGAGGCATCCTCCAGTCACCATTTGATGGATGTTAGTGCAGGTAAAAGAATTATTGCTAGAAACTCTTATAACTTTCTTGTGTCTTTTTTGAATTTCCAGACACTGGACATCCGCGTTTGCTGGATACGATTGCTCTGAGAATTACTTGCGAGTGGAGACATGTTAGTTGTTCTCTTATTCTTGTTTGTCTTGCTAGCTCTCAGCTCAGACTTGCCTAAAAGCATTGGCATACATGGAGCCAGAAAAACATCAAAGCCTTGACAAGCCCAATGGACGAGCCTTTGATGCGAAGACTGTAGGACAAAATGCTTGACACGGTTGGATACCTAATAGTGCAGAAAGCTTCATTGTACTTCGGAATTGCTCGCAGCCGTGGCATTGAAGACACCTTATATAGCCAGCTTTCAATCACTTGCATAGATAAAAAACTAGAGTTTGCATTTAGCAAGAAAAACATACAAGAAGAGCTGCTTTCTATCTTTCTACTTCTTGCTAAAGAAGGCAATGAAGAAAGCTACATTTGCACACGCAGTAGTAATGGCTCCCGTGAGATGGGCGTAGTCCGTCTCCCAATGGGAGAAAATTCCCCAAAGCAAAGATGACACAAGAGAAAACAGTGAGAACCCGAAGTACAGATGTGAACGTGGAAAATCAAGCTGAAGAACTCCACGCAGGCCAAGAGGAAAGGCTGATGCTACGTTCCCGACACGGAGGAGATCTTTCATGACGTTGGCGAGGAGCAAAAGGAGGAGCTGTTGCAAAAAGATGGCTGTGGCTTTTGGATTGATCTCGTCGCTGAGGAACTTGCGGGTGTGTGGGGATTGCCACTCGGCTATCAAGTCTGTATCCAAGGTGGTGGTATCTATAACCGTGAGAGATGCTAACCGGTTCCATCACATGCAGAAACAACAAAAAGAATGATCAGAAAAAAGGAGAAGCGAAAGCCTACCTTTAGAGCTTCAGCTCCCTTCCTTCTGGTATAACAAAACTCAAAGGAATGGAAGGAAAAATGGCAGGAACACTTCCTGTGCAGCTCAAGCTCCCGGCTCTTGAGCTGCTCCAAGACGTAGCTACTAGATCGAAAACGGCCAAGATCTCCACAAATAAAGCTAGATTGGAAAAAGGATATATACATCATTTGAGAGGCGATGTGTCCAGTCAGCTCAATCTGCGCGCGAGCTGCTTGCCGACCATTACAAAAAGTTCGCGCTTGGTTTTATCTTTAAATATCACTAAAAGATTTGTGGTCGCTATTGCGTTTCTAGCTATATGGATTCGAGAACGAAAACAGCCTTCACTGTCTCCGAGATCTTTTCTGAAAAGCTATTTGTTCTAAGATGAAAGAAAACCAAACACTAGTGTATTTAAATTATAGCCCTTTAAAGAGGTGTTTCTCACCTAAATACCACTGGGGTTTCTATTCATGCTACATTGGAACTGGGAAGTTTGGGCTAAATTATTCTGCAATTTGATATTGGCAACTTCCTTGCTTCGCTCCATATCTATATAGGGCTATCTGGCTGGAGGTAAGCTAGATTTATTTATGGATAATTGCTTAATAATTTGTTTCAGTTGTCTGCTACTCACTCCAAATACAAGTTATCCATGCTAGTTAGCTTTGCTATTGGAGGAGCTCACATATGTTTTACATTCATTGCTTTACAAGTGGCACATGCTTATGCAGGGACATCATCAAATTATGAGGTGGTGGATAGAGATACACAGGAATGCACTGAGGACGAATCTATACCATATGTTTCATATCAGGTATATTTACTTTTTACCCTTGATCCGGTATTTATCATATGGTTATGTTGATAATGGATATTGGATATATAAAAATATTCTGATGCTCTAGTAACTTTTTGCTTTAGCAGCTTTGGTTAAAAACCAAGTGTTAGTAACATATGTCGTATCCATAATCTCGCTCATTGATTCTATAGACATTTCACTGAGGATGAGTATTGGACCAGAGGATATGCCAAGCAGGGCATATGCTAAAAGGAATTTATTGTATTCTTTTCATTGAAGCCTTTGTAAATTTCTATTCGATCAAATGCCTAGCTGTAATCCCAGCATCTGCCAAGATGAGGCAAATGGGTATAATTAAGACACTGAGCCCGAGAAAGATCTCGTGCTGTCGGAGCTTTCGTGCAAATCGGGAATTTGGTGGAGGTTTGAGACGATGGCGACGAAGAACTTGGCTATGCCTTGTAGAAGAGGTCAAGAGGATGTTTTTCCGGATGCCGGACTCTCGTGTCCTGGAACGCAGAAACATCGTTGCCTACATCAATCACCGCCGCCTATGCCCAGCGGGATCCACCAGCAAATGCCCGCAAGGGACTTGATATGCGTCGCGATGCTCGGCCAGGCTGGGAGAATGGAGGACGCGCTCATGATCCAGCACAAAATGCCGAGATGGAACGTTTTCACCTGGAACGCGATCCTCTCGGGCTACGCCATCAATGTCGTTTGACAGCATCCCGGACGAGATAGTGAATTGCCAGTGCTGGACGAACTTGATGCACGCTTACACTCGCAATGGCCGTGTGATTGAGGCTCGAGCTGTTCTTGCCGCAATGCGCACGAGAGATCTTGCGGCCTGGAACTTGATGATGGAAACATATGCCCAAAAAGCGCATTACAGGGAAGCCATCCACGACCACGCTCGATGGCGGAGTGAGGATCGATCTCGTCTCGTTCATCACCGTCCTCTCGGCTTGCAAGATCCTAATCGCCCGCGATCAGTTCGTGTCTATGGTCGCCTATGATCGCTGACTATGGCATCGTTCCAATGGGATCACTACTCTCGAGAGATCGGAAGGCTTTGCGACGCCGAGAGTTTGCTCGAGACGATGTCTTTCGTGCCTGCCTGCCCTCTCCCATCGGCGGATTGGTGGAATACAAGAGATGGATCGCCGAAATCCCTCCAATGCCGCCGAGCTCTTCGATCATCCCGGCTCTTCGATCGAATGCCCCATCGCGACGCTTTGCCAGGGAGCAATCCAAGAGCCTCCTATGCCACAGTGGAATCTCGTGTCCTGCAACGAGGTCGTGCAATCCTACATCCGGAGCTCCAATCTCGGCCGAGCGAAGAAGATCCATGCCGGATCACCGTGGTCTCTTGGAACTCGCTCATTACACTGTATGCTCAGTCCGGGCATCTTGCGCTTGCCAATAACACGTTTGACGGGAAGGCGTTCCGCGATCTTGTCTCGTATATGTGACAGCCTCCCGGATTCGCGACTGCCAGGCTATGTTCGATCGCGTCTCAGAGTGACACGGAACTCGATGATCGGAGAATGCCGGCCAAGGATCTCGTGTCATGGACGAATCTACTGCTGTGCTACGCCCAGAATGGATTTCTGGAAGACTCAGACAGCGCTCGCCAACGCAGTGGGATTTGGCCACTTTATTTGTGTTTTAAACTACAATAATATCAGGCTCACTGGGAGAAGTGGCAAGGATTTTCCCCATGCCCCCTCGCACTCTGACAGCACTTCAAATCCTTTACAAACTTTCGCATCAACCACATAATATTACACAAAAGAAGCCATATTTCTTTCTTAATCGGAAACATTTGCTACTCTCCCACTGCCTCTTTTTTTCATCAGAACCCGTGCTACCATTTCCCCCATTAACACCACAACAACAATAGAGTCCATGACGCACACCATCCTGTTTCCCCACCTCCAGTCTGGATATAGACGTTTACAGACATAAATTATAGGTATGCAACCTGGCTCGCATAAAGAAAGTATAGGATATCCACCAATCACCTCATATATGTGGTAATGATCTTGCCCTTGGCGGTCAGCAAATCCATGATTTGGAAAAAGCCATCTTTTCCAGCCAAGAAAACGGGGTGTTTCTATGAACCATCTCATTATGGCGGATGTTCCTGCACAAGAATGTGCTATTGCAGACAAAACTTGCCAAACGATAAACCAGGAGCGAGTTGAGACATATGTGCTTGCTAATGCACTCGCTGCTCCAATAAAAATACTAACCAGCATACAGCACCTGGAGTGCAAGAGAGTAACGATTCCAATAATAGCTGTAAAAACATCTTAGAAATAATATTTTATGAGACTGTCTTACCTCCAATAATATAGCCCACTGATAAAAAAGTATATATGTGGTGAGTGAAGCAAACAAGCTGCCAATATCGAATGGCAGCGTACTTTGGCCCAATTGTTACATAAGCCAAGTAATCCGACGTAAAACCCCAATGGTAGCCAAGGTTTAGTGCATTGCAGTCTCTTCGACAATAGAGAACACCACTTGGGCAGTGCCACTTTGGAGGATAAAAAGTGATGTAAATGGTGAAAACATAGAAAGTAATGGCCCAAGTCATAATTATTGAAACAGGTAAGAAGAACCACCACAATGGAACGCTTTTACTAGTAATTTCCATACCCAACCTTTCAAGCCCTAATAGATCCTATGCAGAATTTAAGCACAAGAATCCCTTTACCAGGGGTAAACATCTGCCAATTCGATGGAACTTACTTCCACAACGATTGAAGCAAAATCGATGTCAAGAGAACGTGGAAACACTCACCGGACAGTGTCTTTCAGCTGCTGTCATTGAATAGATTCTTGTAGAAACAATGCTCCGGCTTGGAAGCAAGGAAAATCTTCTGAGTGAAATCAAAGACGACGATCCCGCACACCAAAACCTGGCGATATCGTGAGCAGCTGGCACGGCATGGCGCTGGAGATTTAGAGTAGGGGAATATCCAAAGTAAACTGACGGAAAACTTGTAAGCGATCAACAATCAACATTGATCTGCAGTGTATCTCGAGTGTTGATAAAGTTCTTCTGATGCCTCGTAACTCCATAGTCTATCATCAAGGTGATCGCGAGAGCGAGTGAATTTTTAACCCAGGTGCCAGGCCAAGACTCGACATCCATCATCCCGACAGTGCTTAAATTCCTTAAACTGATGGATGTGGGGAGAGAAGGTAAGATGTGAGAGAAGAGATATGAGGCAGATGGTAACAAATCCTCCGTACTCTCATGAGCTTATAGTACGTCCTAACAGGTCTGTTTCGAGGAGCTCTGGTCCGTTCCTGTTCCTCATCCGTTCCGTGCCACCTGACCTTGTATCTCCCAGTGTGCTTTCGGTTGCAGCATAGGCTGCCTGTCGGAGGAGACAAACTCCGGCGCAGGAAAAAACTCCGGGAGCTGGTCCGCAAAAGCTTGAGATCCGACACGTCGAAAACGTTATGTAGGTGCGACCCCGGTGGTAATGCCAACTTATAGGCGAGCTCCTTGATCTTTTCGAGTATCCTGAGTGGGCCGAAGAATCTGGGATGGAGCTGTGACTACACGAGGAGATTCCAACCGTTGCCCAATCAGCCGCTGCATCTTCCTGATGGCTTCCACTTGGTCACTGACGTCGTTTGATGAAGTGGGAGTTGTCATCAAGATCGGAAGCTACTGGTATGGAGACATACTGATGGTTGAGTGCCGAGCAGTGTTGTAGGCAAACTCCGCGAATGTTCCCAGCTGGTCCACACGTATCCCCAATGTCTCAAATCGTCCGTCCCGTCTGACCATCTGTCTGGGGATGGTAGGCGGTGCTGAAGCTCAGTGTTGTCCCTAACGTTGTGAAAAGGTCTTTTCAAAACTGGCTGAGAAACCTGGTGTCTCGGTTGGAGACGATTTCGCTTGGAACGCCATGGAACCTCACCACCTCCCTCCAGAAGATCTCTACCACCTTCTTTGAAGCTGAGGACGAGAGCTGGCGCTGATGGAGAAGGTAAATGCTTGAGAAGACCAGGTGTTGCGACTATCTCTGGACACTCCCTGATCCAAGTGCGTATCTCACACTCCATTCCTTTCCACACGACCCCGGATGCCCCGCGAGAATGCCTTGGTGAAGATGATCTTGCGGAACTCGAGTAGAATCCTTCCTTTCTTCTAGAGCAAGCCGTCATGGAAGGAAGTCTTCGCATCGTTGAAGTTGTTGTCTCCTTCGAGTGGTCATCGTTGGATTAGCCCTCTATGATTTCTGGTGTGACAACTGGCCTCCGGCTTTTCAAACATCCTTGAGAGCGCATCAGGGACGACGTTTGTTTTCCCTGGCTTATACTCAATCGTGAAATCGAGTGATTGAAGCTGCCTCTGCTTTTTGTTAAGGCGAGGCTGCTCGAGAAGAAATTTCATACTGAAGTGATCCGTGCGACCTCGCGCCTCCACTTTGTCAATCATACGCCGGCTGGCGAGACTCCACTTCCAAGAATCTTTTGCTCTCGAACTTCAAGATCGCTCCCACTCCTGCATCCGAGGCATCGTCTCCACGATGAACTGCTTCTCAAAGTCTGGAAGTTGAAGAATCGGAGCCGAAAAGTTCGAACGATGACTGTGCGTTCTCGTCCCACGAAAACCTGCCTGCACGAATGATGTCCGTCAGAGGCGACGCAACGGAAGCATAGTGCTCCACAGACTTCCAGAGGTAGTTGCAGAGCCTGAGAAAAGCATGGAGCTACTTCATGGTGGTGAGAGACCTCTCATCGCCTCCATTTTTGTTGGATCGGCTCGCATTTGGCCCGCTCGTATCCGGAAGCCTAAGTACTTCGCTTCTTGCTTGGCAAAGCAGCATTTTGAGAGTTTGACGATCAGCGCATGATCCTCTAGCACTTGCAAAACCTCGTCGATGTGTGTAAGGTGTTCTTCCCAGGATCGACTGTAGACGAGGATGTCGTCGAAAAATACAATGACCGATCTTGTTCATGACAGACTGAAAGGTGGCCAGGATGGTGAGCCCTCACCTTAAACTGGTAAAACCCCTCTGTGAGTCTGAAATGCTGTCTTCATCCTGTTTTCTCTGCCATGGATATTTTATAATATGCAGATCGCAAATCTAGCTCGGAGAAATAAGTTGGGATGGGGAGTGACGTTGTTGAGCTGTCTGTAATCAACGCACAGTGCCGTCACGTTTTAGCACCAAGATTATTGGTGCCGTGTAAGGACTGAAACTGTCCTCTTTAAGAGATTGTCCATGAGCTCCTTGATCATCTTATCCACCTCCGGTCGCTCTACATGGCTCACCTGAATGAAAGTCGTGACGATCCCTTGCTCGAGTTGGATCTTGTGCGTGATTGCTTCATGAGCACAAACTCGGTTGAGGAAGACCCTTGAATACTTCCTTGCCACCTCACGAATGGCTTCCGTGGTGTACTGCTTCCTCCAACGACCTGGTTCTCTCTGGTTCCCCTCCCCTGTGACTGGAGAAGTCGGAACTTGGTACATGGTTGGACCTTGCAGCTAGGCCTGAGAAAGCTGAAGATGTCGTTTCGAAAGGATCTCTTCTGGTTCCCATCCATTGGAAGAAGAATCCCTGTTTCTGAATCATACGCCATGGGACATCCTCCTCTCGCGATCAACCCCCGGCATTGTCCAGCGGTTGCCCGTGTCTTCTTTCCAATGTCCACTCCCCCCTCCAGACGATCTTCCTCCCCTGGTGATTGAAGGAGAGACGATGCTCATCAAAGTTGACGAGAATGTCCCCAAAGAGGCGAGGTGTTTCGATGCCCAGGATGAAGAACTCTCCTTTCACTTGGTGACCACCAATGAGCATCGAGCATGAGACCCGGGCAGACGCCTCGATGACTCCCTTGTCCGCTATCTCCACCTCTAGAGGAGTCTTCTGTGGACGCGCTGCGAGCTGCAGCTTAGATAGAGAATGTTGGTTGACGGTGTCACTCCCGAGTCAATTAATGCGAATGCTTCCTGCTAATCGTTCCTTTGACTCGGAAACAAGTACCCGCAGCTTTTCCCATAAAGGCCGGATAGGAGATGCATGGCTTCGCCACAGAAAGTTCTCCCTCAAGCCCCGCGTCCTCCTCTTCTCGCTGCTCCTGAGGCCAATGTGGTACATCCGTCTACAGGACTAAGATATCCTTGTCATCTTTTGCATTCTCCCAAGTGCACGGAATGAGGTCCCCCTTGTCCGAGACCTGGAATTGCATCACCACGAACTTTGTTTTCGACGTCAGTTGTCCTCTATGCGCCTTGCAAACTTCCCAATGAACATTTCCCAAGCTTGAGGTCATCGCTTCCCTTTACTTGCATTGTTTCCGCTGATCGGGGGTTGGCATACCACTCTGGGGTGGCTCCGGCCCTCGTTGTCTCCTTTGGTGGCCCTTGCCTCCATCGGCCGGAAAGACGAGCTTCCCACTCGTGGAACTTGAGATCCGTGTTTAATGCTAATGCCATCGCTTGCTGGACCGAGCGAGGAGATAGCTGAGCTATTTCGGTTGCCATTGCGATGCTAGGTAACGTTGCATCAAAGCATCCTCCGGGATGTTGGTCACCTCGTATCTCGCCTTAAGCCACGTCTCGTTGAATTCCTGAGCGTCTGGGACTTGAATCTGTACACCATTCCGCAGAGTTTGTTGAAGGGAAGCTCCCCCACGGACTTGATGATAATGCTCCGGAATCCTTTGCTTGAACTCCTCCCAACTTGGAAGCCTGGTTTTACAGTCTCAAGCGAGAAGGGACTCGGTCTTGTCATCATAGCTCAGCTACATAGAAAATATTTAGTTTACCAGCATAATAAAGAAAAGAAAAGAGAACTTGATATACCACTACCGTATTCTCTTTAAGTGCAGCATCCATCTCAAAAACGTGTAGCTTGACAGTTGGGATTGTTATCATGCTTTGTGTGCCACCTCCAGACTTGCAATTGTGGAGGGTGCTCCATTCATATGCAGTTCAGTTAACATTTTGCATGTGACACGTGTTGCAACACTTTTTTCTCTCGCCTCAGGCAAATGGCTGCCTCCAGAGCAAACATCAACATGATTATTGCTAAGATGTGGTTAAAGAAATAACCTTTCTACAATTAACCCCCATCAGACGGCTGCAATTGACTGGATCTGGCAGCCCAAAAAGTTCAGCACTCCTTCCTTTTCATGTTATTTAAATAACCTATATAGGATTACCTATTAGGGCTTGACAGATTATTGCTAAGATGTGGTTAAAGAAATAACCTTTTTACAATTAATCCCCAATCAGACGGCTGCAATTGACTGGATCTGGCAGCCCAAAAAGTTCAACACTCCTTCCTTTTCATGTTATTTAAATAACCTATATAGGATTACCTATTAGGGCTTGACAGCTTGGGTATGGAGATTACTAGTAGGAGCATTCCATTGTGGTGGTTCTTCTTACCTGTCAATTATCATGACCTGGGCAATTAGTTTCTATGACTTCACCACTTATATCACATTTTATCCTCCAAAGTGGAATTGCCCAAGTGGTGTTCTTTATTGTCAAAGAGACTGCAATGCACTAAACCCTGGCTACCATTGGGGTGTTACATCAAATTACATGGCCTATGTGAAAATTGGGCCAAAATACTCTGCCATCCGATATTGGCAGCTTGTTTGCTTCACTCATCATGTATATACTTTTTTATCAGTGGGCTATATTACTGGAGGTAATATTAGAACAGCTGTATAAAATATTATTGCTAAACTGATTTTACAGTTATTGTTGGAATCGTTACTCTCTTCCACTACAGGTGCTTTATGCTAGTTAGTATTTTTATTGGAGCAGCTAGTGCATTAGCTAGCACATATGTCTCAAATTGCTCCTGGTTTATCATTTGGCAAGTTTTATCTGCAACAGCACATTCTTGTGCAGGAACATCAGCCGTAATGAGATGGTTCATGGAATCACCTTATTTTATTGGTTGGAAAAGATGGCTTTTTCCAAATCATGGGTTTGCCGACTGCCAGGGGGGAGATTACAACCTTATAGGTGAAGTAATTGGTGAATATCCTATATGGTCTATTTGTGTGCCAGGTTGCATACCTATCACTTTTGTATGTAAACATCTATATCCAGACTGGAGGTGGGGAAACAGGATGGTGTGTGTCATGGACTCTATTGTTGTTGTGGTGTTAGTGGGAGAAATGTTAGGACGAGTTTTGATGAACAAAAGAAACAGTGGGAGAGTAGCAAATGTTTCCAATTAAGTGTGTAATATTAAAGAGTTTGAACTTTGGGCTGGTTAAAATGAGAATTCACGTGCCACCACAGATAATGAAAGTGTTCACAGGTTTTTTTTAACATATAGCAGCATAGACAAGAAATCACCTCTAAACATTAAACATTGCACACCCTCTAAATGAAAATGAGAGAGAGAGAGAGAGAGAGAGAGAGAGAGAGAGAGAGAGAGAGAGTCACCCAGTCTAGAACACCAGTGCTTTATGCCTTAAGAAGTTCTTCAAAAGATATCTTCCAAAGACAACCTCACTGCTAAGGACTTCTATGTACTGGTGTGGTTTTGGTTTTTGGTGCTAGGGTAATTCTCTCTTTTCACATGCTGGAGAAGATTCATTTGAGCGCTTTTCTTCTGGCGTAGATACATGGCTACTTGGTTTACCACTTCTGTTTGTTTGGCTCTTTCTTTTTTCCGAGGGCTAAATTATTCTGCAATTTAATATTGGCAACTTCCTTGCTTCACTCCATATCTATATACTTTGCTATCACTGGGCTATGTGGCTGGAGGTAAGCTAGATTTATTTATGGATAATTGTTAAGCAATTTGTTTCAGTTGTCTGCTACTTACTTCAAATACAAGTTATCCATGCTAGTTAGCTTTGCTATTGGAGGAGCTCACATATGTTTTACATTCATTGCTTTACAAGTAGCACATGCTTATGCAGGGACATCATCAAATTATGAGGTGTAGATAGAGATACAGGAATGCACTGAGGACGAATCTATACCATATGTTTCATATCAGGTATATTTACTTTTTACCCTTGATCCGGTATTTATCATATGGTTATGTTGATAATGGATATTGGATATATAAAAATATTCTGATGCTCTAGTAACTTTTTACTTTAGCAGCTTTGGTTAAAAACCAAGTGTTAGTAACATATGTCGTATCCATAATCTCGCTCATTGATTCTATAGACATTGCACTGAGGATGAGTATTGGACCAGAGGATATGCCAAGCAGGGCATATGCTAAAAGGAATTTATTGTATTCTTTTCATTGAAGCGTTTGTAAATTTCTATTCGATCAAATGCCTAGCTGTAATCCCAGCCATTGCCAAGATGAGGCAAATGGGTATAATTAAGGCTTTTTACGACCGAGAAAGGTCTCGTGCTGTCGGAGATTTCGTGCAAATCCGGAATTTGGTGGAGGTTTGAGACGATGGCGACGAGGAACTTGGCTATGCCTTGTAGAAGAGGTCAAGAGGATGTTTTTCCGGATGCCGGACTCTCGTGTCCTGGAATTGCCTACATCAATCGCCGCCGCCTATGCCCACGGGATCCACCAGCAAATGCCCGCAAGGGACTTGATATGCTCGTCGCGATGCTCGGCCAGGCTGGGAGAATGGAGGACGCGCTCATGATCCAGCACAAAATGCCGAGATATGGAACGTTTTTACCTGGAACGCGATCCTCTCGGGCTACGCCATCCAATGTCGTTTGACAGCATCCCGGACGAGATAGTGAATTGCCAGTGCTGGACGAGTTTGATGCACGCTTACGCTCGCAATGGCCGTGTGATCGAGGCTCGAGCTGTTCTTGCCGCAATGCGCACGAGAGATCTTGCTGCCTGGAACTTGATGATGGAAACATATGCCCAAAAAGCGCATTACAGGGAAGCCATCCACGACCACGCTCGATGGCGGAGTGAGGATCGATCTCGTCTCGTTCATCACCGTCCTCTCGGCCTGCAAGATCCCAATCGCCCGCGATCAGTTCGTGTCTATGGTCGCCTATGATCGCTGACTATGGCATCGTTCCAATGGGATCACTACTCTCGAGAGATCGGAAGGCTTTGCGACGCCGAGAGTTTGCTCGAGACGATGTCTTTCGTGCCTGCCTGCCCTCTCCCATCGGCGGATTGGTGGAATACAAGAGATGGATCGCCGAAATCCATCCAATGCCGCCGAGGTCTTAGTTCATCCCGGCTCTTCGATCGAATGCCCCATCGCGACGCTTTGCCAGGGAGCAATCCAAGAGCCTCCTATGCCACAGTGGAATCTCGTGTCCTGCAACGATCCTACATCCGGAGCTCCAATCTCGGCCAAGTGAAGAAGATCTTCGTTTCCATGCCGGATCACCGTGGTCTCTTGGAACTCGCTCATTACACTGTATGCTCAGTCCGGGCATCTTGCGCTCGCCAAGAACACGTTTGATGGGATGGCGTTCCGCGATCTTGTCTCGTATATGTGGCAGCCTCCCGGATCCGCGACTGCCAGGCTATGTTCGATCGCGTCTCAGAGTGACAGGGAACTCGATGATCACGGAGCTCGCGCACCAGGGAGAATGCCGGCCAAGGATCTCGTGTCATGGACGAATCTACTGCTGTGCTACGCCCAGAATGGATTCCTGGAAGACTCAGACAGGGCTCGCCAACGGAGTGGGATTTGGCCACCTTATTTGTGTTTTAAACTACAATAATATCAGGCTCACTGGGAGAAGTGGCAAGGATTTTCCCCATGTCCCCCTCGCACTTTGACAGTACTTCAAATCCTTTACAAACTTTCGCATTAACCACATAATATTACACAAAAGAAGCCATATTTCTTTCTTAATCGGAAACATTTGCTACTCTCCCACTGCCTCTTTTTTTCATCAGAACCCGTGCTACCATTTCCCCCATTAACACCACAACAACAATAGAGTCCATGACGCACACCATCCTGTTTCCCCACCTCCAGTCTGGATATAGACGTTTACAGACATAAATTATAGGTATGCAACATGGCTCACATAAAGAAAGTATAGGATATCCACCAATCACCTCACATATGTGGTAATGATCTTGCCCTTGGCGGTCAGCAAATCCATGATTTGGAAAAAGCCATCTTTTCCAGCCAAGAAAACGGGGTGTTTCTATGAACCATCTCATTATGGTTGATGTTCCTGCACAAGAATGTGCTATTGCAGACAAAACTTGCCAAACGATAAACCAGGAGCGATTTGAGACATATGTGCTTGCTAATGCACTCACTGCTCCAATAAAAATACTAACCAGCATACAGCACCTGGAGTGCATCAGAGAAACGATTCCAATAATAGCTGTAAAAAACATCTTAGAAATAATATTTATGAGACTGTCTTACCTCCAATAATATAACCCACTGATAAAAAAGTATATATGTGGTCAGTGAAGCAAACAAGCTGCCAATATCGAATCGCAGAGTACTTTGGCCCAATTGTTACATAAGCCAAGTAATCTGACGTAAAACCCCAATGGTAGCCAAGGTTTAGTGCATTGCAGTCTCTTCTACAATAGAGAACACCACTTGGGCAGTGCCACTTTGGAGGATAAAAAGTGATGTAAACGGTGAAATCATAGAAAGTAATGGCCCAAGTCATAATAATTGAAATAGGTAAGAAGAACCACCACAATGGAACACTCTTACTAGTAATTTCCATACCCAACCTCTCAAGCCCTAATAGATCCTATGCAAAAAGAAAGGAATTTAAGCACAAGAATCCCTTTACCGGGGTTAAACACTTCCACAACGATTGAAGCAAAATCGATGTCAAGAGAACGTGGAAACACTCACCGGACAGTGTCTTTCAGCTGCTGTCATTGAATAGATTCTTGTACAAACAATTCTCCGGCTTGGAAGCAAGGAAAATCTTCTGAGTGAAATCAAAGACGAGGATCCCGCACACCAAAACCTGGCGATATCGTGAGCAGCTGGCACGGCATCGTCGTCCCACACAGCTGATTCGCCATCCAGAAATTCACAGCCTCTGTGAAGAAATATTGCTCAATCACAAGAATGCCAGCTCAGCTTAGAGCGGGACGTGAGGATTTGCTGAATACCGCGGGATTCCCAGTCGCGATGCAAGCATCCATGGCGCTGGAGATTTAGAGTAGGGGAATATCCAAAGTAAACTGACGGAAAACTTGCAAGTGATCAACCTCATCACTTGCTTGAAGTTGATCTGCAATGTTGTATATGGCAAGTCTTTTTAGTGTATCTCGAGCGTTGATAAAGTTCTTCTGATGCGTAACTCCATAGTCTATCATCAAGGTGATCGCGAGAGCGAGTGAATTTTTAACCCAGGTGCCAGGCCAAAACTCGACATCCATCATCCCGACAGTGCTTAAATTCCTTAAACTGATGGATGTGGGGAGAGAAGGTAAGATGTGAGAGAAGAGATATGAAGATGGTAATAAATCCTCCGTACTCTCATGCGCTTATAGTACGTCCTAACAGGTCTGTTTCGAGGAGCTCTGGTTCGTTCCTGTTCGTCATCCGTTCCGTGCCACCTGACCTTGTATCTCCTAGTGTGCTTTCGGTTGCAGCATAGGCTGCCTGTCGGAGGAGACAAACTCCGGCGCAGGAAAAAACTCCGGGAGCTGGTCCGCAAAAGCTTGAGATCTAAAACGTTATGTAGGTGCGACCTCGGTGGTAATGCCAACATATAGGCGAGCTCGTTGATCTTTTCGAGTATCCTGAGTGGGCCGAAGAATCTGGGATGGAGCTGTGACTACACTAGGAGATTCCAACCGTTGCCCAATCAGCTGCTGCATCTTCCTGATGGCTTCCACTTGGTCACTGACGTCGTTTGATGAAATGGGAGTTGTCATCAAGATCGGGGAAGCTACTGCACGTCCATAAAGCGCCTGGTATGGAGACATACCGATGGTTGAGTGCCGAGCAGTGTTGTAGGCAACACTGCTCCCGTTGAATGGTGGTACTTGGAACTCGAAAGGTCGGCGCATAACTCCCTCGACCTGGTCACTGCAGCTCCCAAGACCCGCAAGCTGTCGTCCATATCTTCCTGCCGATCGGATATGCACCTTATCATCTTCTCTTGTGCTGATAAAACATCAAGACTAAACCTTGGTAAATCCCCTGAAATCGCCACCTTCGGCCTCCTCTATGGTGCTGCCATTGCCCGCCTCACACCAAGGAAGAACAAGGGTATATAAATTCCCTCCCTCCCATTATCCACGACCAGTCCAGAGCACCAAAAACTGTGAAAGCGAAACGAAACATCCCGGCCGCTTTACCTGATAGCCGACCTCCAACGACTGGTCTCCTTCACGACCTCGAGCGTGTGTCCCACGATACCACTGTTATCGAGCAAGGGAGAGGGAAAAGAGATCCGAAGGAAAGCTCCACGCCGAGCATGAGATGGGGAGATGTGAGCGTGAGAGCGGTGAGGAAGGACTGCAGGGAGATAAGATGAGAAAGACAGTAATATACTCTTTCCCTCTGTTCCCAGTTTTAAAAGTACAAACAGCTAACTGAAACTGAATTTCCCCTTTAACATCGAAAGCTTATCCAGTGCCTAACGTGTCAAGTTTTAGCTTTCAGGAAATATGGAGCCATGATTTTTTTTTGTTTCTTCCTTGTTTTTCTTGAGGCCCGAGCTAATGGTATTTTGAAAGACTCGGTCAGTTTTTGTTCCTCATTCGTTTGCTTTTCTTCCATGCAAACGTTCCAAAGTTCTCACAATCGATCTTCAACACTAAACCATGGTGGAAACTCTTAATTTGCTTCCAACCAAAGACTTTAAATTTCTTTTCCAGATTTCGATGTTAAAGGGGAAATTCAGCTTTAGCTAGCTGTTTGTGAACTTTGAATAAAGATGCTTTTAAAATTGCATCAGAACACGTATGGACGGGGGAACAGAGGGAAAGAGTACGAAGGATATATTACTGTCTTTATCTGTCTGCAGTCCTTCCTCACCGTTTTGTTTTTTTCTCATAGGCTGCCAGCTATCACAGTTACACTCACCTTGAGTTTAATGTATTCTTTGAGAGACTTTGTATGTACGGGTAAAGAAGTCAATGGTACGCAAGCCTCTGTTCATGCTTGTACTGAAATAGTAAAACAAAATTTTCTTGCTGCTTTCTGCAGTCACTCATACCTGGAGCAATAACACGGATTTCCCTGAAGCGACTGGTCTCCAAGACCGGTTTGTTAGAGAACTTATTGTAGAGGCTTTGTTCGCGAGCAATCTTTTTCAGCTGTTGTCGCTGGTTTACGCTCCCAGGAAATGGGGATTAGCAGGATGGGCGCCCTCTATCAAGGACGGTACCGCAGGTAAGAGAGCTGTTGCTAGAAACTTCTTGTGTCTTTGTTGCTAATCCAGACACTGGATTGATTCGGATTATGCTGGGTACGATTGCTCTGACAATTACTTGCGAGTCCAGTCACGTTAGTTTGCTGTTAGTCTACATGGCTTGTTGCTTTTTCTGTTCGTGTTGCCATCTGGCCTGCCTAAGAGCATGGCGTACATGGACTGCGAGCCAGAAAACATCGAAGACGTGACACGAGCGCTTGATGCAAAACACTGTAGCTTGCGGAGAGCAGATTGTCCTAGCAGCGGTTGACGTGGTTCGTGGACAATCTGAGAGTGCAGAAGTTCTATTCTACTTCAGAATCGGTGTTTGCAGTCACTTGCAAAAAGCAGGGAAGTAGCCAATTCTCTCAAATCCAAGTCATTTGTATTAGAAAAAGATACAAGAAGACTTTCTACTTTATATTCTTGTACTAGAAGAAGAAGAAGACCGTATTCGCGAACATAGCACTCACAGCTCCTCCTGCATGGGCATAGTCCTTCTCCCAATGGGAGAAAACTCCCCAAAACAAAGCAGAAATTAGAGAACACACGGAGAACACGACGTACAGAGGTGACCGTGGGAAACCAAGCCGAAGAACTCCGCGCAGGCCAAGAGGAAAGGCTGATGCTACGACGTAGATTCCCGCTGTGACCCAGATGCGTGGCGGCTGGTGCTGAAACGCGAGCGAAAACCCAGGAGACGCAAGACTGAGCACCAGCGAAGAACACAGTATCGCGACTCCTCGTCCCCGTTCAGCAGGCAGCTTGGCAATCACCGTGAACAGCCCAAACACACAGAAGAAACCTGAGAATGCAGCGACGAAGGCCGACACGATAACCAAGTGGTGGTAGTCTATGCGATCGCTGTTCCACTTCTCCACATCTTTGATTCGTGGAGCAGCAAATGGGGACTCTTGGGCTCTTCAGGAAAGCTAGGAATCTTTGGCTCGGGACGCATTTCACCAGCATTCTCACAGGAAGAAGAGAGAACGAGAAAAACATACCTGTCTCGCCCGCAATGCCACCAAAAACCCTCTTCACAAGTAAAAATCTCATGGTTTTGACCGTCTGGTTAGTTAAGCCAGTAGGAGCGCGTCTGGTTAGGCTACGGCTGGATCGGAATGTCCACCTCCAACTTTATGATCCACTGCGGTTCAAACGCAAAAATCTCACTTCCACAAATCAAATAACTTTATAAGTTCCTGTTATTTTCCAAAACACGTTTGAAGGGCAACAATAAATAATTTATATAATCAAACAGGGCAAAACCTTTTCTGGGCTTATAAGCTAAATCAAACTTTTTTCTTGGGACTGGAACTTGGAGCAAGGAATAGTTAGTAAGCATATACATCTCAAATCACTCATGGTTTATCATTTAGTTTACAATAGCACATGCTTGTGAAGGAAAATCATCTATAGTGAGGTGGTTCATAAAAGCACTTTGTTTTCTTGGCTGCAAACGATGGCTTTTTCCAAATCATGGGTTTGCAGGCAACAATATATATGTATAAGGTGATTGGTGGATATCCTATGATTTCTTTATGTGAGCTAGTTTACATATTTTGTGTAGACGATGCCACAATGGCAGAAGATCAACTTTGATCTAGTGTTTTTTATTAAGTGTTACTAAATTAGACTTAACATCTGTACTTTACTACACAAGCATAAAGAAGGAATAAATGTCTATTTAACTCAACATACTTGGCTTAGTTTGTTAATTTTATGTTGCTCTATTTTTCATTAGCTTAACAAAAATCCCCTCAACATTGATCCTAAGCTTGCCAATTGGGTGTGTTTTCATGTGGGTTTATAGGTTTGTTTTATTAATATGGTTTTGTAATTAATTTTTTAATTAGCGCTCCACCTCCATTTTCTCTTGTTGAAGCTGGCAAAGCTGGAGAATCAGTGGAGACGGACCAGTGCTTCAATCATGACTATGGTGCTCGCTATTTTGCTAGCCAACACTAGGGCCGTGCTACCTAGATCAAAAAAGAAATGAGGTAAGCTATCTACTCTTACTTGCGTGTAGCCAACACTCTTGTTGCACATCCTCGTCACATAAGAAAAGCAATTGTTATGGTACAAAGAATCTCAACTCACTATATTGATAGCCTCTCTATTCACAATGCTGGACTAGCTGAAGGAAAAGAAAAAAAAAAAAAAACAACAATAATCTAATGTACCACTAGATCCACTTACCCACACATGAATCCCTCAAACTTGAATTAAGCCATTACTTGGATCATCATGAAGAAGTAGCAACTTCTCCTCTTGCGGCTTGGAGTGGGTTAATAGATTAAACTAGTATTGATCGGTGATAAAAGAATAATACAAACTACATGTTTGGATATTGGCTCTTAGTTTCTTTTTGCTCTATCTTGCATTGGCTTGATAAAAACCTTCACATATTGAGATTAATCCCTCAATATTGCCAAATGATACCTTACCGTGTTTGCCAAACACCTTTGCTATCATGTACCTTATGTTAGTACCATTTGATTTCAATTGTTATTTATGGAAAGTGTTTTGTGGAGTTGTGGGATTCCAAATGTATAGTAGGGATAGTGGGTAAGTTGGGTATGGTTGACCAATCTAAAGCATAATCTACCTCCGACTTGTGTGTTTGTACTTGTTCTATTCTGGCTTGAGTTTAAGCCCAAATTCCACACCATGCTAATTGGTGGAATACCTATATCCTCACGTTAGGCTATTGGTATGTTGAAATAACACCAAACTTTGTTTGACTTCATTTTGTATGTTGATCCTCGCATTGGGATGCTGGATGCTTTAAAATAGTTCCTATGTCACTTTGTGCTCCTGTCCCTTCGCTCCTTGAGCTGAATACTTAGGAATCACTCTGTGCTCTAGTACTTTCACTCTTTGACTGCAAAGCTTGGGAGTTTGGCTTTGTTCTTTTATTCAGTGGCATAGGGCCATGAAACTCGAGTTCCACACCACTGTCCTTAAACATATAGCATGTGACACATAGTATATGGAGGGTTAAGTTCCACTTCATGGTTATCCTATGGTACATCACCATAGGATAAAGGGTTAAAACTATATGTGTTACAAATTGGAAGTGTAAAATGTGGTATTTAGATCTATTAGCATATTTACAGAATGTAAAGATTATCCTTAATATAATAGTTTTATTCATATATTCAAATTCACAATCTCGTATCATTCAATATTTAATAAGTTTTCTAGATTGTCCTAAAGATTGGGCGAAAGCTCTAAATATATTTTTTATATATAGTAGGGGTTCTATAAGGGTTCCAAATGTATAATAGAGAAAGTGGGTAGGATAGGTATGGCCGACTAATATAAAATATTATTTACTTGGGTCTTGCTCTATTGCTCTTGGCATAAGTATATAAGGGTTAAATTCCATTTAGTGACCAACAAACTTGAAATTTTTTATGAGAACAGAGACAAAAAAGAAAAGGGGGTTTACTTATTCACATGATGCATAATTTAATATAATTGTAGTGCATCTTTGTGTTTCGTGTTGATGAATAACACCTCAACTTGGACATATTTCTTCTTGTTAAAAGCAAAGAAATGATTAATCACAATATTCTAAACTTTTAACCAATTGTTCCCATCCCATACATGGAATATAATGCCCTTGAGCCAACTTTAATTTTAATTATGATCTAGCTCTCTCTCAAATTCGTTATTCTTGTTTACCCAACATTATTCTCATTTAGCCTTGATTTCTTTATAACATAAGTGGTTTGTTGCAACTGTTTTGTGAACTTATCCTTTTTATGAAGATAGCTTTCAAGATAAAATTTGTTAACCATCTTCTCATTTAGAATAAAAACTTTTTGCACAACCTCATTAAATAGCATCAAAAAAAGAGGAACAAAGAGAGGTTTGTTGTCATAATGAATCCTGATCTTCTTCATCACATCAAAAAGCATTCCAACATGAAACATCTTCACAGGAAATAAATCATCAATAAAAGGAATCATAAGTTTCTTAGCAGCAAAACTCCTCTTTATACCATCAATTTTTATCTTTGCACAATCATTTTCAAGGTTCAGCCCCTACTAATTTTTGAATGGTGGAATTTTTAATTGTTCACTGCAGAATAAGGTGATTGAAGAAGCAACATTCATACCAAACATAAACCATTATGGGATTAAACATATAAATTAACTGGCTAGAAGGGGTTTCAAAACAAAAACAAGTTTGTATAATGCTTATTGTGAAGAGCTATTTGAACAATGCATCATCTATAAACAGTTCTAAGAAGGAAGGTATGTTAGTTTGAAATTAGGCTAGTAAGAAGTCTATGCAAGAAAAAGTGGCACACCTAGTAGTGCACAGAAATGGGTGGTTGATATGCTTAACTTTAACATACAAGCTAGGTAGATTGGCATTATGTCAAATCCAAGTGCCTGTAGAGAAAAATAAAAAATAAATTCTAGAAAGTAGGCAACAATAGCTTTATATATAGTTGGGAATGATGATATACATAAACTGGACACCATCAGTTCAAGACTACTCATCCAGAAAGAATTTAAACTTTGCCAATACTGAAACCACAACAACACAAATTAGAGATCCAAACTTGGGTGTAGTGAACATTGTGGAGAAGGACATTGATGACTCATTCTGGGCTTTACGATGTGTTGGGAAAGATAAACGTGATACATGCATAGGATGGCTTAAAGCAAAACACAGACATTGTAAGAAGTCAATTCCAAAAAATACAATGGCACCAAGCATAACATGATATAGCATCTAAACATTTTGGTTCTATATAAATGATATTCAGTCGTGCTCCACTACAATGGCCAGTTGCTAAAGGCACATTAATAACTTTGGCACACAGCTACACGTCCGCCCGGTCCCTGGACGATCTAGACACCTGCAATGATCGTCAAGGACCTGGTGGAGCCAGTGTCGGACACCTTCATCAACCTCGTGAACATGGACTACGTCGAAAAGTAGTGTGGCATCCGGATCAGGAAGGGGGGGAGCACGCAGGCCCAGCCGCTGGAGAGCTTCGCAGTGAAGATCTCCAACTTCGAGTCCAAGTTCTCCAGTGCAGTCTCCGAAGGTGGAAGGGTGGCGGTGGCGGTGGCGGGCAGTATCAAGGACGTGCTTCCACACCTCTCGCAGGTCGGGGAGTTTAGCATGGAAGTGAGCCTGGAGGCATCGGTCATCCTGTCCAAACAGGTGGATCAGCTGGGGATCATCGGGAAAGTTGGCGGGCTGCTGGGCGACGGGAACGTGAACGTGAGCTTCATGAGCGTGGGGAGGACTTCGCCCAGGAAGCAGGCGGTGATGGCGATTGGCGTGGATGAGGAGCCGAGCAAGGAAGTGCTGCACAGGGTCAGGGCCATCCCGGCGGTGGAGGAGTTCGTGTTTCTCAAGCTCTAGGAAGCTTTTTCTATCACAGGTTGATAGAAAATCTCTGGAAGATCATCGCTCAAGCGAAGTTCTATACATTGTCCAGCATTGACAAGGTTTGAAAGTAGTATTTGATCGTTCTTGTGTGAGTGAGAGCCGTGGTCAAACTTTAGGATCATTATGGCGAACGAGGAGAAGGTGTGTGTCACCGGCGCTTCTGGCTTCCTGGCATCTTGGCTCGTGAAGCGGCTATTGGAGGAGGGATATCACGTCGTCGGGACTGTGCGCGATCCAGGTACATAGAAACGAGAAGAAACATAGTCTAATTCTCTTGTTTGTGGTACTAGACGATGCGAGCGAGACTTCCCACCTGTGGGAGCTTCCAGTAGAGGCTGGAGCTCAAGAAGGCCGACCTTGTCACGCAAGGGGCCTTTGACGATATTGTTCAAGGCTGCGATGGAGTATTCCATGTCGCGGCTGCCATGACTATCAGCTACAAGGAGGATCCACAGGTAACTTTGCTTGACTCCTTCGATTCGGTCTAACCTTGTATCACTTTTACTGGTTGTTTTTGCTTTCGGTTCTTCTTCCAGGCCGAGATTGTTGATCCATGCTTGCTTGGAACTCTAAAGGTGCTCAATGCCTGCAAGAGATCCACGACAGTCAAGCGAGTGGTGTGCACGTCAGCCGTGGCTGCTGTTCGCGTGAGGAACGACTTCAAGCCCGATGACGTCTTGGATGAATCGGTGTGGAGCTCTTTTGTCGAGTCAAAGCTTAATACAATTTACAATTACAGCCAATCCTCTAGCAAGAAGGACGTTGTGAACCGGCTTCGTGGCTTGCTGACGATTATGGATTTGGAGATCTAGGAAGACTCAGTTGCCATCCTCACTAGATTCTCTATTTTTCCAATATCGATTTCTTCGGTCTAACTTGCCCAAATCCCATGATCTCAGGAGACAAACCCCGGACCAAGAAAAATTAAACAATGGAGCGAAGTCAGCAAGACCAAGATCAAACAGAGGTAATGCAATTATGCAATTATGCAAAGACAAAGTTGATGCATCCAGCAAACTCAATCAAACGCATAAAGAAAGTAGACCAGACAATCGGGACGAATTTGGCATTGAAGACGTGCGAGTTCTGGTTTGAATGGGTGATTGAGGGTAAATTCCCCAGAATGTCTTGTAAATGCAGAGAAAGATATTCTACTCTTGCACTTCTATCTTCTTTGTTTTTTATTGGAAGCTTGACTGATTCAAGGTGCTCGTGTTATTTCCATAGCACTTTATTGGAAGTAAACTATCAAACTCAAGTTAAGAGGCCTTTGCGTTCCAGGCTCTCAACGCAATCGTCGAACATTTGCTCCAGCGACTTGAATTGGATCCCAAGGTCGTCCTGAAGCTTTCTGGAGCTGAATCCCTTGAAATTTGCCGGCGACCGGACCTTAATCCTGAGGTGAGCTTGAGCAACGTCGTCGAGATGGACGTATCCAGCGTGATCTATCCACTGCTTGGCTCCTGCAATGAGTTTGGAATCTCAAAAACGTCCCGTTTTTTTTCTTCCGATATAGAAAGGCTTGCCTTGGAGCGCGGTGGCCCTGGACGAGAGAAGTTCTCCAGCGATTAAGCTGGGAGCGATTGTGATCACATCTATGCCACTTTCTTTCCCAAACTCGAGTGCTGCTTGCTCGGATAGAGTCTTTCCCAGACCATACCACATCTAAACTTCAAAAACTTTTTAAGAGTTGGTCCTTTGGAAATAAGACTGATTCTCATGGCAGCACAAGAAAATAAAGAACCAAGATCGCGACCTAGCATGCGCGGATTCCTGATGACGATCGGCTATGATCCTGCGCAAATGGGCAAGAAAAGCCACATGATTGTTATCCGAACATGCAGTCTGATTATTCTTTTATCACCTATCAGTACTAGTTTATCCATTACCCGCTTCAGCCGCAGAGGAGAGTTGCTTCTCTTTCCATGATGATCCAGTAATGGCTCGTCAGTCTGAGGGATCATCTGTGGTAAGTGATCTAGTGGTACATTAGATTGTTGTTGTTTTTTTCTTTTTTTCTTTTTCTTCAGCTGGTCTAGCATTGTGAATAGAGAGGCTGGCATTGTCAATATAGTGAGTTGAGATTTTTTGTACCATAACGGTTGCTTTTCTTATGTGAGGAGGATGTGCAGCAGGAGTGTTGGCTACACGCAAGGAAGAGTAGATAGCTTAGCTCATTTCTTTTTTGATCCAGGTAGCACGGCCCTTGTGCTGGCTAGCAAAATAGCAAGCACCATAGTCATGATTGAAGCACTATAGGTCTGTCTCCACTGATTCTCCAGCTTTGCCAGCTTCAGCAGGAGAAAATGGAGGTGGAGCGCTAATTAAAAAATTAATTACAAAACCATATTAATAAAACAAACGCATAAAGCTTAAGCAACCCATATGAAAACACACCCAATTGGCAAGCTTAGGCTCAATGTTACAATATATATGTATAAGGTGATTGGTGGATATCCTATGATTTCTTTATGCGAGCGAGGTTGCATATTTTGTGTAGACGATGCCACAATGGTAGAAGATCAACTTTGATCTAGTGTTTTTTGTTAAGTGTTACTAAATTAGACTTAACATTTGTATTTTACTGCACAAGCATAAAGAAGGAATAAGTGTCTATTTAACTCAACATACTTGGCTTAGTTTGTTAATTTTATGTTACTCTATTTTTCATTAGCTTAACAAAAATCCCCTCCACCTGCAAACCCATGATTTGGAAAAAGCCATCGTTTGCAGCCAAGAAAACAAAGTGCTTTTATGAACCACCTCATTATAGATGATTTTCCTTCACAAGCATGTGCTGTTGTAAACAAAATGATAAACCATGAGTGATTTGAGATGTATATGCTTGCTAATGAGTAATTTCTATACAAATAATAAAGCAGTCTAAGCTATGAAAATTTGATATTATAGATTTGTAATTTATGCATAGATTTATATTTTTGAAACTTGATTATTTCTAGTGACAATTCCAGTTAATTGTAATTTTATAGATTAGTAATGTTTACATGTAGATAAGTGTACAGACAAGAGCTTCTAAAGTAATTCTAATAGCAAGCATCTTGCTCCCAAGAAAAAAGTCTGATTTAGCTTATAAGCCCAGAAAAGGTTTTGCCCTGTTTGATTATATTAATTATTTATTGTTGCCCTTCAAACGTGTTTTGGAAAATAACAGTAAAATAGCGGAACTTATTAAGTTATTTGATTTGTGGAAGTGAGATTTTTGCGTTTGAACCGCAGTGGATCATAAAGTTGGAGGTGGACATTCCGATCCGGCCGCTAACAGCTCTTGTTAGTCTAACCAGACGCGCTCTTACTGGCTTAACTAACCAGACGCTCAAAACCATGAGATTTTTACTTGTATGTTTTTCTCGTTCTCTCTTCTTCCTGTGAGAATGCTGGTGAAATGCGTTCCGAGCCAAAGATTCCTAGCTTTCCTGAAGAGCCCAAGAGTCCCCATTTTCTGCTCCACGAATCAAAGAGGTGTGGTTTTGGTTTTTGGTGCTAAGTTCTCTCTTTTCACCCGTATCTGGTCTCTAGGAACCAGATACGCTGGAGAAGATTCATTTGAGTGCTTTGCTTCTGGTGTTACCCGGTTTACCAATTTTGTTTCTCAAGCTATACAACTCGACTTACGTTTTTCTTTGACAGGCTTCACGTCTCTGCCCAAGCCCTTGAGCGAGTTTAGCCGGGATCTTGCGGAGGCAGTCAGGTGAAACGATTTGTTGAGGACGACTGGAAGTTGAGCGGCTCTTTCTTTACGGAGACGAGGCAGCTGAGAAGCATCGAGTTGTAAAAGACAGGGCTCCGTCAGAAGGCGCAATTGCAAACTTCCGAGTCTTCATCATGGGTGCTTCTTTGGCATTTGTATGGAAACGGTAGCATCGCTTCTTACGTTTCAACGGGACTGACTTTATTGCTTTTTGAAAGCGCAGTCCGGCTTTACAAGAAACGATGAGACTGCTCAAACTTGTCTTCGTCTTGTCTCGAGAGTCTGGCGTCCAAGGAATTGGATTTAGAAAAGAAGGTAAAACTCTTGCATGGAGTATATCCGTGTCTACAAATGTTATCACTACAGGAAGGCGGGCCTATGCACTCAGAAGCTCGTTCGATAACACGGGCTATCAAAAACATATCGGAACTCACTATGTTCGACATTTGGATTCTGATGCTCCAACTCCAGGTTGCATCCCGAAGATCAGGTACTACGCTCTTACGGGTCCTCTTCTTACGTGTATCGTATTTATCGCAGAAACTGGAACATAATCTTTTAGAGATGTGCGGAATCTAGCTGGAAGAAACGCAAAGGCGCAGGACCTGTGTCCAACAGGGATTGCTCTTCGTTGCTCAGGTACATGAAACAAATGTTTCTAGACATCTTAAGCAAGCAGTGTTCTAAAACTTTCTTCGTTTTTCTTGTGATACTAGAGGAGAGAAGCCAACTTCAAAACAAGATAAAGCACTCGCGCTGCTCAAATCCAAGCTCCTGGTGATTCTCGAGCAAAAACCAGTTGCTTATTTTCTTGAATTAATGACACAGCTATCTTTCATTATCAGGCGTGGAGAGCTGGCTGCATGACTGCTCATTCAACGAGCGCGCTTTAGACGCTACAGAGCTTGATGGAGGAAGGAGGATATAGAAGTGGGCTTGCTTTTGTGCTTCCGAGGTATGGACTTGAACTTGTGTTTGTGTTTCCAAACAAGGTGTTCCAGAAAATAGGGTCAAGTGAAGGGGAGAGATACGAGAGTCCCGTTAAGGTACTTTGTGATAAACTTTTGACTAGCTCGTGATTTCTTTTTCTACAAAACAGATACCTTGCATGATTGTATCCAAGAAAGGGGATGCCCGAGAAAAGCTGCTAGAGACTGTCAACGAGTTCCCTCCAACAATGTTAATACTGGGAAGCCGAGGCCTCGGAATGGTGAAAAGGATCGCCAAAAAGCTCTAGTTTCCATTCCTTGTAGTTAGGAAATCCATAGCTAGAGATGTTTTCTTGGAAATTTTTTGTATGGATAATGATAGGATGGGCTCTTTGTTTTCAATCAAACCGTGGATTTAGACAGGACGTTCCTGGGAAGCGTGAGTGGCTATGCTGCACAGCACGCTGAATGCCCTGTGCTTATTGTCAAGCTTCCACCCGTAAGATTTTATGTGTTTCAAATGCCTTTTTTCTCTTTTTCTTTTGAGGGACCTATAAGCGGTGCGTTCTTCAGTCGGCACTTTCTTAAGTTTACCCTCAGAAAGAAAATCGATTCGCTTGTTCAGGACCAAAATTCTCAACAAACTATTGTTTGAAAAAAGCTCTAGAAACTGTTCAAGTGTCGCTTTGAGGATCCGAAAACACAGAATTGGTGCTAATCGTTGGCACAAGTTTAGGCTTATTCCTTCTTTTCCTTAAGTTGTAGTATAGTGTGACGCGGACAACTGGGGTTCGATCCCCTGCAACTGCGCTTGTCAGGAAAGTGTGAATTAAAGAAGACGATCGGGAACATTGTAGCTCAAAGTGCTTAATTCGTTCAATTGCTCATTGGATTGCAATATATCTTTTGTTCATTAACACCACAACAGCAATATAGTCCACAACGCAGACCATCCTATTTCCCTAGACGTCTACACAAGGTATGCAACCTGGCTCGCATAAAGAAACTATAGGATGTCCACCAATCACTTCACATATATTGTTGTGATCATCCCCTGGGCGCCTGCAAACCTATGATTTGGAAAAGAAAACAAGGTGCTTCTATGAACTACCTCATTATGGCTGATCTTCCTTCACAAGAATGTGCTGTTGCAGACAAAATGATAAACCATATTTGAGACATATATGCTTGCTAATGTACTCCAATAAAAATACTAACCAGCATACAATGTAAGAGAGTAATAATAACTCTAATAATAATTGGAAAAACACATTAGCATAATGAAACAGTCTAAGTTGATATTCCAACTCTAAACCCTAAACTCTCTCTCTCTCTCTCTCTCTCTCTCTCTCTCTCTCTCTCTCTCTCTCTCTCTCTCTCTCTCTCTCTCTTGTGTATGACTGGCAAAGTCGTAATGTCACCGCAGAAGTCTATGCTGCTATATATTAAAAAATCCACACTCTCTGAATACTCGCATTATCTGTGGTGGCACATGAATTCTAGTTTCAACCAGCCCAAAGTTCTCTTGATCACTTTAATATTACAAACTTAATTGGAAACATTTGCTACTCTCCCACTGTTTCTTTTGTTCATCAGAACTCGTCCTAACATTTCCCCCACTAACACCACAACAACAATAGAGTCCATGACACACACCATCCTATTTCCCCACCTCCAGTCTGGATATAAATGTTTACACACAAAAGTGATAGGTATGCAACTTGGCACACAAAGAGAACCTATAGGATATGTACCAATTACTTCACATATAACATTGTCATCTTCCCTCAGACAGTCGGCAAATCCATGATTTGGAAAAAGCCATCTTTTCCAACTAATAAAACAGGGTGTTTCCATGAACCATCTCATTACAGCTGATGTTCCTGCACAAGAATGTGCTATTGCAGACAAAACTTGCCAAATAATAAACCAGGAGCGATTAGAGACATATGTGCTGGCTAATGCACTAGCTGCTCCAATAAAAATACTAACCAGCATAGAGCACCTGTAGTGGAAGAGAGTAACGATTCCAATAATAACTGTAAAATCAGTTTAGCAATAGCATTTTATACAACTGTTCTAATATTACCTCCAATAATATAGCCTACTGATAGAAATATATATACATGACGAGTGAAGCAAACAAGTTGCCAATATCTTATGGCAGAGTATTTTGGCCCAATTTTTGCATAGGCCACGTAATATGATGTAAAACCCCAATGGTAGCTAGGGCTTAGTGCATTGCAGTCTCTTTGACAATAAAGAACACCATTTGGGCAATTCCACTTTGGAGGATAAAATGTGATATAGATGGTGAAAACATAAAAACTAATTGCCCAAGTCATAATAATTGAAACAGGTAAGAAGAACCACCACAATGGAACACTCGTACTAGTAATCTCCATACCCAACCTATCAAGCCCTAATATGTAATCCTATAAATAACAAGAAAAGGATGTGGATGATGAGGCTGAGAGCTATTCGCTTTGATCATGGATTCACCTCGAGTTTATTGTGTTCCATCAGGCACTTGTCAGTACGAGGTCAATGGTGTTGGAATCAATGTGAGCGAGCCAGGTACTGCTTTGTACTTCCTCAAAGAGTAAAGGCATAAACGTTTTGGCTTCTTTCTGCAGTCACACATACAACACGGATTTTCCGAAGCGGTTGGTCTCCAAGATGTGATGATACTTGAAAGAGAACTTTGCTTTCCTGTACGTAGAGATTGTGGAGGCTTTGTTAGAGGTGGTGAGCCATCTTTGCAGGTCACTGGTTGACACTACCAGGAAATGCTAGAGGATGGATGCATCCTCCAGTCACCATTTGATGGATGTTAGTGCAGGTAAAAGAATTATTGCTAGAAACTCTTATAACTTTCTTGTGTCTTTGTTGATAATTCAGACACTGGACATCTGCATTTGCTGGATACGATTGCTTTGAGAATTACTTGCGAGTGGAGACATGTTAGTTGTTCTCTTATTCTTGTTTGTCTTGCTAGCTCTCAGCTCAGACTTGCCTAAGAGCATTGGCATACATGGAGCTCAAGCATTTCGTCCTACAGTCTTGGCATCAAAGGCTCGTCCATGGGGCTTGTCAAGTCTTTGATGTTTTTCTGCGCGGTTGGACACCTAATAGTGCAGAAAGCTTCATTGTACTTCGGAATTGCTCGCAGCCGTGGCATTGAAGACACCTCGTCTAGCCAGCTTTCAATCACTTGCATAGACAAAAAAACTAGAGTGCATTTAGCAAGAAAAAAACATACAAGAAGAGCTGCTTTCTATCTTCTATTTCTTGCGAAAGAAGGCAACGAAGAAAGCTACATTTGCAAACCCAGTTGTAACGGCTCCCGTGAGATGGGCGTAGTCCGTCTCCCAATGGGAGAAAATTCCCCACAGCAAAGCTGACACAAGAGAAAACAGTGAGAACCCGAAGTACAGAAATGACCGTGGGAAACCAAGCCGAAGAACTCCACGCAGGCCAAGAGGAAAGGCTGATGCTACGACGTAGATTCCCGCTGTGACCCAGATGCGTGGCGGCTGGTGCTGAAACGCGAGCGAAAACCCAGGAGACGCAAGACTGAGCACCATCGAAGAACACAGTATCGCGACTCCTCGTCCCCGTCCAGCAGGCAGCTTGGCAATCACCGTAAGCAGCCCAAACACACAGAAGAAACCTGAGAATGCAGCGACGAAGGCCGACATGATAGCCAAGTGGTGGTAGTCTATGCGATCCCTGTTCCACTTCTCCACCATAGCAACCGCGTTGAGGGTGGAAAGTGCCAGGAGAGCCAAGAGAGGGGACAACGACCTCAGCATATCGTCACCTGAAGATCCTCGAGCTTGAGCATCACCTGCCTGGGCATTGCCGCCAGTAGCAGCAAGTAGCACAGCACCAGCTCCCGCAAGTGGCACAGCAGCAGCCACACCAGGGTCTCCCTCATGAGCCATCACACCAGCATCTCCCTCAGCAGGTGTGTCTCCCATGGACACGCTATCTCCTCCCTGAGCCGTCTCAACAATCTTGTCTCCCGTGGCACATCTCCCTCCGTCACAATGATCCCCGTGAAATCTTCACCTGGATGGACATCTCCTTCACCCTCGCACTCGTCCTGTGCACCAGTGTCTCGCTCACCTGCAGCAGCGTTTCCCTCAGTTGGACCAGCAGCAGCGTCTTGCTCCGGCATATCCACAACGATGTTGGTAGCGTCTCCCTCCGGCATGGCAGCGGCGGCTCCCTCCAGCACATTTGCAACACCAGCGTCTTCCTCCGGCATGCCACCGGCGTCTCCCTCCAGCACATTTGCAACGCCAGCGTCTCCCACATCCACAAAGATCCTAGTCGCCTCTTGGCCACCAATTTGAGCCGCGCCATCGCCCAGAACACCACCGCGCGCTGGATCCACGCCCAGAACACCACCGCGCGCTGGATCCACTCCATGGCAAAACGCTGCTAGCGCTATCGAAGCCACTAGAGAAGACAGCATTGACAAAAATCCTAGCCAGAAGATTCGTGATTTGGTGATCTCCTCGGCAGGAATCGCGTCTGTAGGAACCTTGTGTGCCTGATGCTGGAACGGATCCAAGAATGCTGGCACTGGCGGTGTGGGGAAGTATATCTTGCTCCAGAGGATCCAGACCACGAGCCCAAATGCAATCACGCCCACAGCTCCAAGCCGACCGCGTCTTGCTCCCCGCAGCTCCAGACCGCGTCTTGCTCCTCGCAGCTCCATTAGGTCTTGGAGAATGGCACAAGATCTTCGCGTTTAAGAACACACACCCTCATATGTCCTAGAACCGACCAAGATCTCAAAAAAGAATAAGAGCGTCCTTCTTTGATATCTTGGAGTGGCTTCGTAGAAAAGAATGTAGCTTTTTGCTCAGGCTTTCACAAATCCAGTGGCTTTCTCCGGCCTCCAGCCTCCATTCTGTGCACATCTATGAAGCTTGTGGAAAATGTGACAATACCTCTAGTTGCGCTGAAACAGTCCCTGCGAGCTCCCGACTGAACAGATTGTCACGAATCTGTACAAGGAATTGTCATGACACGCCTACCTGAATGATCGCAATCGCACCAGAAGTTCTGGAACGCAGCAAGCTCTCTTCTATTGCAGGAAATGATCTAAGAAGAAGAACAAGATGCAAGAACAGTGCTGGGATTAAATAAGCACAAACTTTGAGGCAGCAGACTGACCAGATCTCGAGAACCTTAAAAGAAAGCCTGATAGTCCTCAGGCAGAAGTACAGTTTCGTAAGTCTACTACTTCTTTAAGCTCTGAAAGATGTCCAGAAAGTAGTGACGTTAGTGACCAAGAACGACAAGGAAATCAACAGCAGTATTTCATTATCAACGATATACCTGTGTTTGTCAAGAGAGCACGCAACTGTATCCGAATCTGGTAGACCTGCTCGAGAAGTAAAGTCCATTTAGTGCACAGAATGTCCTGTCTGTAAGTTCCACTCTCTCTGTATCTTCAGCTTTCAATTAACGGATGTTTTGAGTTCACGAGACTTCTCAAAGAAACTAGAAAAGCATCACATTACCAAATAGCCGTAACGGACGTAGCATGGCATTCCTGAGGAAAACCATCTCACTGAGGTTAGATTGATTTAGACAAACAAAGATACTATGTACCTGTCGTTCTGCCGTGCTCCATCATATGCACGTAAAGATCCGCACCAGCTAGATTAGAGGCATAAGGACGAGGAGCTCCATGAGTATTTCCGCGGTACTTTCCTGCAGGAATGTGGAAAAAGCGCATTCAGCCTCATTAGCGCCTGGACCAAACTATGTAGATCATGAAACAACACTTACACCAAATTGCTTCCCAAACCTGAAATACATCCTGAGAAACATACCTCTAGCTGACTGCCGCTAAACAGTCCCTGAAGAGCTCCCGACGCAACCAGTCAGGATTATCACTTGCTGTCATTTCAAGACCGGAAGCCAGCCACGAATCTGAAACGAAGCTCCAGAGCAAGAAATTGCAATTTAAACCTGACGCACCTCCATGCATCGTAGCACAAGTTCTGGAAAGCAGCAACGACGGCAAATAAATCACGAATGGAGCATCCCGGCGTACACCATCCGAGTGAATAGAAAACGCATCCATTCGAAAAACTTCAGGATGAAAATGTGGAAGTTCTCCTGCAACAAAAGGAAAAAGAGAAGAAATTAATCCTGATGTCCAGGGCGAAAAGTAAACCTTCAATGACAAAAATCCACCATCACTTGTTACAAGTGATTCAATGCCTTCCCCTTCAAGAGCCGCACATTTGAGCTCTATATCCAGTAACATATTGTTCTGAGGATTGACAGCCACATTCACCTGTTTCACTCAAGTCGTAAGGTTACAAAAAACGCCAGATAGAAGTTCTCTTTACCGTTAAGTTGCGTTGAATGGAAGCCAACTCTCCCGAGCAAAAATGCAATGCGCTGTTCGGAGCAGTGCAAACTGTAGGATCTGGAGCAAATCAAGGATCCGATGATCTCCATAAAACGACAGTGGAAAATAGTTCCACGGATTGGAAGGCCTCATCGTTGGTGAGAAGCCACTTTCATTCGCTACCTGAAAACGAAAATGTGAAAACAAAATAGGAAGAAGCAAAATAAGATAGCTTACTGTGAAGAAAAGCAGTAGCTGTGTCAAGAGCTTGTTTTGCAGTAGCAAAGGACCTTGCTCTTTCTTCAGGTGAAATGCAGTTCTCAATTGTTGATAGCCAGCTTCGATAATGTGCGTCACAAGAAACGTATTCTTGCTGAAAAAACGAAGTCCCGGGAAAAAAAAAACAAAAAAAAAAAAACAGGCAGCAACGTTCTTTTTTTTAATGGCTCTGCTTTTTCCTTCCGAAATCTCAACACTGCACCATAGCGGCGTTAGCGAGATCTCTCGGAAAACCAAACGCTGTTGGAATTCTGCCATACAACGGGAGGCTGCCGCAGCTCCATCATATCCACGTAAAGATCTGAGAGGGATGAGGGCCAACGAGCTCTTCCTTGTGTTGCGTGAATACAAACCTCACGTACCTAAAAGAATAACATAAACAATAAGTGGAAGTGAAATCGATCATACGTGCTCAGGATTCAATCTCCAGCCAATTCAAGCCTGTCCCCGTATTGTCCTTCAATCCTTCCGCAGAACCAGATGTGCGGCGAAACGAATCATTTGAGGATGCCTGTGTGGCCCTGAGAGAAACTCAGCTTAACGCACAATGATCAAAGCCTACGTACTTGACGTTAGAACTGTCGTCTACATTTCCAGTACCGCTGCCATATCAGAGACCACGAGGTGCATCTGTCCAACACAACAGCTGCGTCTCACAACCAGATTCCCAAGTCATGATGAGACAAAATGTGTACCCAGAGTAGAGCTTTTGAAACAAGTTGATAAAATCACAAGGCAACAGGCTCGGCACAAGTGGAAGATAAATCGATCGCGCTTAAAAGATGGCGGTGAGAAAGCTCTCCATGACCTTACAAGAGCGAACACGTTGGCTTTTTTTCAGATTAGAATCACAGCACAATACCTCGCAGTTGGCGTCAACACACGTGGTTTACATTGCAGCAAAAACGGGACTCTCGTATCTCCCCCCCTTCACTTGACGCTATTTTCTGGAACACCTTGTTTGGAAACTCAAACACAAGTTCAAGCCCATACCTCGGAAGCACAAAAGCAAGCCCATTTCCGTATCCTCCCTCCATCAAGCCCTGTAGCGTCTAAAGGAATGAGCAGTCATGCAGCCAGCTCTCCACGCCTGATAGTGCAAGATAGCTGTGTCATTAATTCAAGAAAATAAGAAACTGGTTTTTGCTCGAGAATCACCAGGAGCTTGGATTTGAGCAGCGCGAGTGCTTTATCTTGTTTTGAAGTTGGCTTCTCTACTCTAGTATCACAAGAAAAACAAAGAAAGTTTTAGAACACTGCTTGCTGAAGAAATTCTAGAAACATTTGTTTCATGTACCTGAGCAACGAAGAGTAATCCCTGTTGGACACAGGTCCTGCACTTCTGCGTTTCTTCCAGCTCGGATGAGATTCCGCACATCTCTAAAAGATTATGTTCCAGTTTCTGCGACAAATACGATACACGTAAGAAGACCCGTAAGAGCGTAGTACCTGATCTTCGGGATGCAACCTGGAGTTGGAGCATCAAGATCCAAATGTCGAACATAGTGAGTTCCGATATTTTTTTTGATAGCCCGTGTTATCGCACGAGCCTAGCTTCTGAGGGTATAGGCCCGCCTTCCTGTAGCGATAACATTTGTAGACACGAATATACTCCATGCAAGAGTTTTACCTTTTTTTCTAAATCCAATTCCTTGGACGCCAAACTCTCGAGACAAGACAAAGACAAGTCTGATCGTTTCCTGTAAACCCGGACTGCGCTTTCAAAAAACAATAAAGTCAGTCCCACTGAAACGTAATAAGCGATGCTACCTTTTCCATACAAATGCCAATGAAAAACCCATGATGAAGACTCGGAAGTTTGCAATTGAGCCTTCTGACGTAGCCCTGTCTTTTACAGCTCGATGGCTGCCTCGTCTCTGTAAAGAAAAAGCCGCTAAACTTCCAGTCGTCCTCAACAAATCGTTTCATTTCCGCTAGATCCCGGCCAAACTCGCTCAAGAGCTCGGGCAGAGACGTGATGCCTGTCAAAGAAAAACATAAGCCGAGTTGTATGGCTTGAGAAACAAAAGTGGTAAACCGGGTAGCCACGTACCCACGCCAGAAGCAAAGCGCTCAAATGAATCTTATCTGGTTCCTAGAGACCAGATACGGGTGAAAAGAGAGAACTTAGCACCAAAAACCAAAACCACACCTCTTTGATTCGTGGAGCAGCAAATGGGGACTCTTGGGCTCTTCAGAAAAGCTAGGAATCTTTGGCTCGGGACGCATTTCACCAGCATTCTCACAGGAAGAAGAGAGAACGAGAAAAACATACCTGTATCGCCGGCAATGCCACCAAAAACCCTCTTTACAAGTAAAAATCTCATGGTTTTGAGCGTCTGGTTAGTTAAGCCAGTAAGAGCGCGTCTGGTTAGGCTAACAAGAGCTGTTAGCGGCCGGATCGGAATGTCCACCTCCAACTTTACGATCCACTGCCGTTCAAACGCACTTCCACAAATCAAATAATTAATAAGTTCCGCTATTTTACTGTTATTTTCCAAAATACGTTTGAAGGGCAACAATAAATAATTTATATAATCAAACAGGGCAAAACATCTTTTCTGGGCTTATAAGCTAAATCAAACTTTTTTCTTGGGATTGGAACTCGGAGCAAGATGCTTGCTATTAAAATTACTTTAGAAGCTCTTGTCTATACACTTATCTACATGTAAGCAGCTATAAAATTACAATTAACTGGAATTGTCACTAGAAATAATCAAGTTTATAAATCTACGCATAAATTATAAATCTATAATATCAAATTTTCATAGCTTAGACTGTTTTATTATTTGTATAGAAATTACTAATGTGTTTTTCCAATTATTATTGGAGTTATTAACTGTATGCTGGTTAGTAGAATAGTTAGTACATTAGCAAGCTTATACATCTCAAATCACTCATGGTTTATCGGATATCCTATGATTTCTTTATTCAAGCTAGGTTGCATATTTTGGATGCCACAATGGCAAAAAATCAACTTTGATATTGTTTTTTGTTAAGTGTTACTAAATTAGACTTCACATACTGCACAAGCATAAAAAAGGAATAAATGTCTATTTAACTCAACATACTTGGCTTAGTTTGCAAGAATCCGAAGGAAAGCTCCAGCTACTTGCGAGCATGGGATGGGGAGATGTGAGCGTGAGAACGGTGAGGAAGGACTGCACAGAGATAAAGACAGTAATATATCCTCCGTACTCTTTCCCTCTGTTCCCACGTCCATAGTGGATGCAGTTTTAAAAGCATCTTTATACAAAGTTCACATGAATTTCCCCTAAACATCGAAGTTTGCCCTGAAGAACTTAGCTTCCAGGAAATATGGAGTCAAGATTTATTTATTTTTTCTTCCTTGTTTTTCTTGAGGACCGAGCTAATGATATTTTGAAAAACTCGATCAGTTTTTGTTCCTCATTCGTTTGCTTTTCTTCATGCAGACGTTCCAAAGTTCTCACAATCGATCTTCAACACTAACCCATGGTAAATGTCGATGTTAAAGGGAAATTCAGCTTTAGGTAGCTGTTTGTGAACTTGAACACGTATGGACAGGGGAACAGAGGGAAAGAGTACGGAGGATATATTACTGTCTTTCTCATCTTATCTCCCTGCAGTCCTTCCTCCCCGCTCTCAGGCTCACATCTCCCCATCTCATGCTCGGCGAGTAGCTGGAGCTTTCCTTCGGATCTCTTTTCCCTATCCCTTGCTCGATAACAGTGGTATCGTAGCCACTTCGTCTGGGACACACGCTCGAGCGTCGTGAAGGAGACCAGTCGTTGGAGGTCGGCTATCAGGTAAAGCGGCCGGAATGTTTCGTTTCACTTTCACAGTTTTTGTTGACCGATCTTCTCTGGACTGGTCGTGCATAAAGGGAGGTATTCATATACCCTTGTTCTTCCTTGGTGTGAGGCGGGCAATGGCGGCACCATAGAGGCGGCCGAAGGCGGCGATTTCAGGGGATTTACCAAGGTTTAGTCTTGATGTTTTCGCAAGATGATAAGGTGCATATCCGATCGGCAGGAAGATCTGGACGACAGCTTGCGGGTCTTAGGAGCTGCAGTGACCAGGCCGATGGGGGACTCCGGAAAGAGGAGGGCCGACCTTTCGAGTTCCAAGTACCACCATTCAGCGGGAGCACGGTAGGGGAGTAAGCCTTCACTTTTGGGACAACAGCTTCAGAGTTTCCCATTCCAATGCGCGGGGGAGCAGTTCTCCAACAGGTCGACGGTCAGCGAGCCGATACAAAGTAATCCTCTGTATCGTTTAGCACCCATGCAGACTCGGGGATTCTTCACAGCGGCGCCAGCTTTCAGCGGGATAAGGGCCGGTTCAAGAGCGAGAGTTTCCGTGTAATGGTCCTTCCCGGAGAGGCAGAGTGGGCAGGACAACAGGTGGGGCGGGTGGGGGGAATCCATTCCAATCCACGAGAACTAGTAGGGAGTCTGGGAGTCATGGCTGCGCAAGTTGAAGAGGTGGTTTCTTTGCCGTGGTCATCGCGATTCGCACAAGGTAGCCGGCTCTCCACTTGAAAGCCTGGCCTCCGAGTCCCTTCTTGCTCGAGACTGTAAAACCAGGCTTCCAAGTTGGGAGGAGTTCAAGCAAAGGATTCGGGAGCATTTTATCATCACGTCCGTGGGAGAGCTTCCCTTCAACAAACTCTGCGGAATGGTGTACAGATTTAAGTCCCAGACGCCCAGGAATTCAACGAGACGTGGAACATCCCGGAGGATGCTTTGATGCAACGTTACCTAGCATCGCAATGGCAACCGAAATAGCTCAGCTATCTCCTCGCTCGGTCCCGATGGCATTAGCATTAAACACGGATCTCAAGTTCCACGAGTGGGAAGCTCGTCTTTCCGGCCGATGGAGGCAAGGGCCACCAAAGGAGACAACGAGGGCCGGAGCCACCCAGAGTGGTATGCCAACTCCCGATCAGCGGAAGCAATGCAAGTAAAGGGAAGCGATGACCTCAAGCTTGGGAAATGTTCATTGGGAAGTTTGCAAGGCGCGTAGAGGACAACCGACGTCGAAAACAAAGTTCGTGGTGATGCAATTCCACGTCTCGGACAAGGGGGACCTCATTCCGTGCACTTGGGAGAATGCAAAAGATGACAAGGATTGTTAGTCCTGTAGACGGATGTACCACATTGGCCTCAGGAGCAGCGAGAAGAGGAGGACGCGGGGCTTGAGGGAGAACTTTCTGTGGCGAAGGCATGCATCTCCTATCCGACCTTTATGGGAAAAGCTGCGGGTACTTGTTTCGGAGACAAAGGAACGATTTTTGCATTAATTGACTCGGGAGTGACACCGTCAACCAACATTCTCTATCTAAGCTGCAGCTTGCAGCGCGTCCACAGAAGACTCCTCTAGAGGTGGAGATAGCGGACGAGGGAGTCATCGAGGCGTCTGCCCGGGTCTCATGCTCGATGCTCATTGGTGGTCACCAAGTGAAAGGAGAGTTCTTCATCCTGGAGACGGGAGCGATGGACGTAGTACTCGGCATCGAAACACTTCGCCTCTTTGGGGACATTCTCGTCAACTTTGATGAGCATCGTCTCTCCTTCAATCGGCTGCAAGGTCCAACCAGGAGGATCAGTGCATTTGGTTAACTGAATGCTTGTACCAAGTTCCGACATCTCCAGAACCAGTCACAGGGGAGGGGGAGCCAGAGAGAACCAGGTCGTTGGAGGAAGCAGTACACCACGGAAGCCATTCGTGAGGTTGCAAGGAAGCATTCAAGGGTCTTCCTCAATCGAGTATGTGCTCATGAAGCAATCACGCACAAGATCCAACTCGAGAAAGGGATCGTCACGACTGTTCATTCAGCTGAGGCATGTGGAGCGAGCGGAGGTGGATAAGATGATCAAGGAGCTCATGGACAATCTCTTAAAGAGGACAGTTTCAGTCCTTACACGGCACCAATAATCTTGGTGCTAAAACGTGACTGCTCGTGGAGACTGTGCGCTGATTACAGACAGCTCAACAACGTCACTCCCCATCCCACGGATTGAGGACTTAATTGATGAACTCGGTGAAGCAGCGTATTTCTCCGAGCTAGATTTGCGATCTGCATATTATCAAATATCCATGGCAGAGAAGGACAGGATCACGACAGCATTTCAGACTCACAGAGGGTTTAACCAGTTTAAGGTGAGGGCTCACCATCCTGGCCACCTTTCAGTCTCTCATGAACAAGATCGGTCATTGTATTTTTCGACGACATCCTCGTCTACAGTCGATCCTGGGAAGAACACCTTACACACATCGACGAGGTTTTGCAAGTGCTAGAGGATCATGCGCTGATCGTCAAACTCTCAACATGCTGCTTTGCCAAGCAAGAAGCGAAGTACTTAGGCTTCCGGATACGAGCGGGCCAAATGTGAGCCTATCCAACAAAAATGGAGGCGATGAGAGGTCTCTCACCACCATGAAGTAGCTCCATGCTTTTCTCAGGCTCTGCAACTACCTCTGGAAGTCTGTGGAGCACTATGCTTCCGTTGCGTCGCCTCTGACGGACATCATTCGTGCAGGCAGGTTTTCGTGGGACGAGAACGCACAGTCAACGTTCGAACTTTTCGGCTCGGATTCTTCAACTTCCAGATGAGAAGCAGTTCATCGTGGAGACGATGCCTCGGATGCAGGAGTGGGAGCGATCTTGAAGTTCGAGAGCAAAAGATTCTTGGAAGTGGAGTCTCGCCAGCCGGCGTATGATTGACAAAGTGGAGGCACTGCGAGGTCGCACGGATCACTTCAGTATGAAATTTCTACTCGAGCAGCCTCGCCTTAACAAAAAGCAGAGGCAGCTTCAATCACTCGATTTCACGATTGAGTATAAGCCAGGGAAAACAAACGTCGTCCCGGATGCGCTCTCAAGGATGTTTGAAAAGCCGGAGGTCAGTTGTCACACCAGATATCATAGAGGGCTAATCCAACGATGACCACTCGAAGGAGACAACAACTTCAGCGACGCGAAGATTTCCTTCCATGATGGCTTGCTCTAGAAGAAAGGAAGGATTCTACTCGAGTTCCGCAAGATCATCTTCACCAAGGCATTTTCGCGGGGCATCCGGGGGTCGTGTGGAAAGGAATGGAGTGTGAGATTACGCACTTGGATCAGGGAGTGTCCAGAGATTGGTCTTCTCAAGCATTTACCTTCTCCATCAGCGCCAGCTCTCGTCCTCAAGCTTCAAAGAAGGTGGCAGAGATCTTCTGGAGGGAGGTGGTGAGGTTCCATGGCGTTTCCAAGCGAAATCGTCTCCAACCGAGACACCAGGTTTCTCAGCCAGTTTTGGTCAGACGGGACGGACGATTGGAGACATTCTGAGGGATACGTGGCGGACCAGCTGGGCTCATGGACAAAGTGGATCACATTCGCGGAGTTTGCCTACAACACTGCTCGGCACTCAACCATCGGTATGTCT
>NW_003314334.1:761562-802798 GCF_000143415.4 Selaginella moellendorffii
AGTAGCTTCCCCGATCTTGATGACAACTCCCACTTCATCAAACGACGTCAGTGACCAAGTGGAAGCCATCAGGTAGATGCAGCAGCTGATTGGGCAACGGTTGGAATCTCCTCGTGTAGTCACAGCTCCATCCCAGATTCTTCGGCCCACTCAGGATACTCGAAAAGATCAACGAACTCGCCTATAAGTTGGCATTACCACCGGGGTCGCACCTACATAACGTTTTCGACGTGTCGGATCTCAAGCTTTTGTGGACCAGCTCCCGGAGTTTTTTCCTGAGCCGGAGTTTGTCTCCTCCGACAGGCAGCCTATGCTGCAACCGAAAGCACACTGGGAGATACAAGGTCAGGTGGCACGGAACGGATGACGAACAGGAACGGACCAGAGCTCCTCGAAACAGACCTGTTAGGACGTACTATAAGCGCATGAGAGTACGGAGGATTTGTTACCATCTTCCTCACAACATTGCAGATCAACTTCAAGCAAGTGATGAGGTTGATCACTTACAAGTTTTCCGTCAGTTTACTTTGGATATTCTCCTACTCTAAATCTCCAGCGCCATGGATGCTTGCATCGCGACTGGGAATCCCGCGGTATTCAGCAAATCCTCACGTCCCGCTCTACTCTCGGTGAGCTGGCATTCTTCTGATTGAGCAATATTTCTCCACAGAGGCTGTGAATTTCTGGATGGCGAATTCAGCTGTGTGGGACGACGATGCCGTGCCAGCTGCTCACGATATCGCCAGGTTTTGGTGTGCGGGATCCTCGTCTTTGATTTCACTCAGAAGATTTTCCTTGCTTCCAAGCCGGAGCATTGTTTCTACAAGAATCTATTCAATGACAGCAGCTGAAAGACACTGTCCGGTGAGTGTTTCCACGTTCTCTTGACATCGATTTTGCTTCAATCGTTGTGGAAGTAAGTTCCATCGAATACCCCTGGTAAAGGGATTCTTGTGCTTAAATTCCTTTCTTTTTGCATAGGATCTATTAGGGCTTGAAAGGTTGGGTATGGAAATTACTAGTAAGAGCGTTCCATTGTGGTGGTTCTTCTTATCTGTTTCAATAATTATGACTTGGGCCATTACTTTCTATGTTTTCACCATTTACATCACTTTTTATCCTCCAAAGTGGCACTGCCCAAGTGTATTGTCAAAGAGACTGCAATGCACTAAACCTTGGCTACCATTGGGGTTTTACGTCAGATTACTTGGCTTATGTAACAATTGGGCCAAAGTACTCTGCGATTTGATATTGGCAGCTTGTTTGCTTCACTCACCACATATATACTTTTTTGGTTGATGCAAAGATTTGCAGTACTGTCAGAGTGCGAGGGGGCCATGGGGAAAATCCTTGCCACTTCTTCGAGTGAGCCTGATATTATTGTAGTTTAAAACACAAATAAGGTGGCCAAATGCCACTGCGTTGGCGAGCCCTGTCTGAGTCTTCCAGGAATCCATTCTGGGCGTAGCACAGCAGTAGATTCGTCCATGATACGAGATCCTTGGCCGGCATTCTCCCTGGTGCGCGAGCTCCGTGATCATCGAGTTCCGTGTCACTCTGAGACGCGATCGAACATAGCCTGGCAGTCGCGGATCCGGGAGGCTGCCACATATACGAGACAAGATCGCGGAAATCCATCCCATCAAACGTGTTCTTGGCAAGCGCAAGATGCCCGGACTGAGCATACAGTGTAATGAGCGAGTTCCAAGAGACCACGGTGATCCGGCATGGAAACGAAGATCTTCTTCGCTTGGCCGAGATTGGAGCTCCGGATGTAGAATTGCACGACCTCGTTGCACGACACGAGATGTCGCGATGGGGCATTCGATCGAAGAGCCGGGATGATCTAAGACCTCGGCGGCATTGGAGGGATTTCGGCGATCCATCTCTTGTATTCCACCAATCCGCCGATGAGAGAGGGCAGGCAGGCACGAAGACATCGTCTCGAGCAAACTCTCGGCCTTCCGATCTCGCGAGAGTAGTGATCCCATTGGAACGATGCCATAGTCAGCGATCATAGGCGACCATAGACACGAACTGATCGCGGGCGATTAGGATCTTGCAAGCCGAGAGGACGGTGATGAACGAGACGAGGTCGATCCTCACTCCGCCATCGAGCGTGGTCGTGGATGGCTTCCCTGTAATGCCCTTTTTGGGCATATGTTTCCATCATCAAGTTCCAGGCAGCAAGATCTCTCGTGCGCATTGAGGCAAGAACAACTCGAGCCTCGATCACACGGCCATTGCGAGCGTAAGCGTGCATCAAACTCGTCCTGCACTGGCAATTCACTATCTCGCCCGGGATGCTGTCAAACGACATTCCGAGAGGATCGCGTTCCAGGTGAAAACATTCCATCTCGGCATTTTGTGCTGGATCATGAGCGCGTCCTCCATTCTCCCAGCCTGGCCGAGCATCGAGACGAGCATATCAAGTCCCTTGCGGGCATTTGCTGGTGGATCCCCCTGGACATAGGCGGCGGCAACGATGTTTCTGTGGCACGCTCTGTCAGCCCATTCCAGGACACGAGAGTCCGGAATCCGGAAAAACATCCTCTTGACCTCTTCTACAAGGCATAGCCAAGTTCCTCGTCGCCATCGTCTCAAACCTCCACCAAATTCCCGATTTGCACGAAAGCTCCGACAGCACGAGATCTTTCTCGGGCTCAGTGTCGTAAAAAGCCTTAGTTATACCCATTTGCCTCATCTTGGCAAATGCTGGGATTACAGCTAGGCATTAGAAATTTACAAAGGCTTCAATGAAAAGAATACAATAAATTCCTTTTAGCATATGCCCTGCTTGGCATATCCTCTGGTCCAATACTCATCCTCAGTGCATCAATGAGCGAGATTATGGATACAACATATGTTACTAACACTTGGTTTTTAACCAAAGCTGCTGAATTAAAAAATTACTAGAGCATCAGAACATTTTTGTATATCAAATATGGAATTATATACTCTTCCATTATTAACTATAACCATTCCCACCGGATCAAGGGTAAAAAGTAAATATACCTGATATGAAACATATGGTATAGATTCGTCTCCAGTGCATTCCTGTATCCCTATCCACCACCTCATAATTTGATGATGTCTCTGCATATGCATGTGCTACTTGTAAAGCAATGAATGTAAAACATATGTGAGCTCCTCCAATAGCAAAGCTAACTAGCATAGACAACTGAAACAAACTGTTAAGCAATTATCCATAAATAAATCTAGCTTACCTCCAGCCACATAGCCCAGTGATAGCAAAGTATATAGATACGGAGTGAAGCAAGGAAGTTGTGCAGAATAATTTAGCCCAAACTTCCCAGTTCGAATGTAGCATGCATAGAAACCCCAGTGGTATTTAGGTGCCTCTTTAAAGGGCTATAATTTAAATACACTAGTGTTTGGTTTTCTTTCATCTTAGAACAAATAGCTTTTCAGAAAAGATCTCGGAGACAGTGAAGGCTGTTTTCGTTCTCGAATCCATATAGCTAGAAACGCAATAGCGACCACAAATCTTTTAGTGATATTTAAGCACGAACTTTTTGTAATGGTCGGCAAGCAGCTCGCGCGCAGACTGCACACATCGCCTCTCAAATTATGTATATATCCTTTTTCCAATCTAGCTTTATTTGTGGAGATCTTGGCCGTTTTCGATCTAGTAGCTACGTCTTGGAGCAGCTCAAGAGCCGGGAGCTTGAGCTGCACAGGAAGTGTTCCTGCCATTTTTCCTTCCATTCCTTTGAGTTTTGTTATACCATAAGGAAGGGAGCTGAAGCTCTAAAGGTGAGGCTTTCGCTTCTCCTTTTTTCTGATCATTGTTTCTGCATGTGATGGAATCGGTTAGCATCTCTCACGGTTATAGATACCACCATCTTGGATACAGACTTGATAGCCGAGTGGCAATCCCCACACACATGAAAGATCTCCTTCGTGTCGGGAACGTAGCCAGCGTGCCACATTTCTCTCGCCAGCCTCTGGAGATCCGCGACGATATCTTCGCTGTGACGATGCGAAAGATCCCCCACCACGAAACTGTGAACTTCGCTGCCAAACTTGATCCCCGGAACTTTTCTCACTCGCCTCGACTTCATCAGGTTCCGGATCATCGACACCTTGTCCCTCCTCCAGATCGACGAGTACATGTTCCAGAGAACCACGTATGCAGTCGTGTAGCGTCGAAGATCTTCGCCGTGACTTGCTCAGCTCAATCGGCTTCGCGGTGGATCAGGCGACAAGCTCCCAGCAGCGACATCCAGATCACGATGTCTGGAAGGAATGGCATCGAGTTGATGACGGTGCTCAGAGTTCTTCATGCAGAAATAGCGCTCTCTCCTCGGCACCATCCCCAAGCAGACGAAGTGGTCCCAGCCCTCGGCCACGAGACCGAGATTCATAAGATGGAAGACTTCCCCGTTTCGAGCATAAGCCCACACCAAGGTCATCTAGGAAACGAAGCTGCGCATCTTCATGCTCTCAATCATGCTCCTGGCGGCGCCGAGATCGCTCAAAAACTTGCAGCAGACGATGGTCTTGCCTGGAAGAACCTCACGGCCCCGCCAAAGTGCCCACTCTCGGCATACGCGAGGAGCATCACGCTCCACCAGACTGGATTCTTTTCCGGGATTTGAACGAAGATTTTCTTCGCGAGGGCGACAAAGCCTTGGTAAGCTAAGCTTGCACAATTGCCGTCCACGCCACCACGTCCTTATCCGGCATGGAATCAAAGACCTCTCTCGCGTTGGCAAAATCCCTTCTTTGGGCATTCTCGTAGTTCTCCGGAGCCGATGGAACACCCTGTCCAATTCTTCCAGGAATCATTCTGCGGATAGCACAGCAGTAGATTCGTCCACGACATGGCCGGCATTCTATCAAAACTCGATTTTGCTGCCTCGATTTTCCCCTGCGCGAGTGCTGTGATCATAGCTCTGGAACACGATCGATCACCGCCGGGCAGTCCCGGATCTGGATGCCGGCACATATCCAGCGATCATCGGGTTCCACGAGACAAGATCACGAAACTCCATCCCGTCAAAAGTGTCTTGGCAAGCTCAAGTTGCCCGAACTGGGGATACAGTGTAATGAGCAAGTTCTAAGATGCCACGTCATGATCCGCCATGGAATCGAAGATATTCTTCTCCTGGTCGAGATTGGAGCTCCGGATATAGGACCTCACGATCACTTTGCAGAACAAGAGATTCCAGTGGGGCATTCGATCAAAGAGGCTCTTGGATCGCGCAATATTCCCCTCCCTGGCACATTCGATCGAAGAGCCGGGATGCGATCGAAGAGCTCGGCGGCATTGAAGGTGTTCCCAGGAGTATTTCGGTGATCAAGAGAGATCGCGCATCCGCAGCGCTGCCGCAGCGCCCATACAACTGGATGAGGAGATTGGCGAAGAAAATATCCTTGCCACGGCCAGCAGCCCTCACGAGATCGGCCAGGAAATGCCGCTCCTCTAGCCCTGCGATCGCAGCAGTCATTCGCCCCGACATTGCTCTCGTTTTGGTTCTCGTGATCATAGGCGACCATTGATCGCGGGCGATTTGGATCTTCCCCAAATGGCTGCAAGCCGAGAGGATGGTGATGAACGACACAAGATCGATCCTCACTCCACCGTCGGGCGTGGCCTCGTGGAAGAGTTGGATGGCTTGCTCAGTTTGGGCATATGCTTCCATCATCAAGTTCCAGGCCGCAAGATGCGATCGTTTGACAGCATCCCGGAAGAGATCGTGAATTGCTGCTGGACGAGTTTGATTCACGCTTACGCTCACGATGGCCGCGTGATCGAGGCTAGAACTGTGCTCGCCGCAATGCCCACGAGAGTAGAGGATCGCGTAACGTTCCATCTCGGCATTTGGTGCTGGATCTTGAGGGCGTCCTCCATTCTCCCGGCCTGGCCGAGCATTGCGACAAGCATATCAAGTCCCTTGTGGGCATTTGGTGGTGGATCGCCATCGACATGCCCGTGCTGGGCATAGGCGGCAGCGATTGCTGTAGGCAACTGTGGCATTCGATCAAACAGCAGCTTCGGTCTGTCCAGGATGCCGTTTTCCATCAGCCCATTCCAAGACACGAGATTCTGCTGGGCCATCCGGGAAAACATCCTCTCGGCCTCTTCTACAAGGCATAGCCCGACACTATTGTTGTCCACGAAACCAAGTCCCTCGTCACCATTGTCTCAAACACACCTCGAGCCTAATTCCCGATGTGCATGAAAGCTCTCACCAATGAAGTTGATAGTATTGAGGTTAGTGAGATCCAGGTGGCCTTGCCAGGTTACTGGAGGATTTTTGAGTCATGATTCTTGGTTTATCAAATATAAATCCATTGTTTCTTTTCATGGTATCATATCTTGGGACGATGGCTCTCATTAGTGAGGCGGAGGATGAGCCACCTTAATCAGAAGTGGATGGCACTTGTTGGCTGACAAGAAGGTGAGCCACAAGATCATGGTTGCTGCACTAGAGCCCAGATCAGGGCAGAGGCACTGGGTGCTGACTGAGACAGACAAGTGTTGCTAGAGGAGGTGATGCCAGGGAGCAAGCTGTGTGCTGTGTGTGGTGTGGAGTACAAGTTGTGCTCTAGATGCTGCCAGTAGAGGTGTTGGACAGTGCTGGACGTGCTGTCTAGAGGCGCTGGGAAGAGCCGCTGCTGAGGCGACACATGATGGGTGCTTTGAAAGGCACTGGATGGAGGATCCAGAGGAGGAGCAGTTTCAGTAAAAATTCAACGTAAACCATCAATATGTTCACCTGAGAGCAATAGTGTTGTTGGTCAATCCCATACATGTATTGAAGTAGGGATGATGAGAGAAGAGCAGGCTCATTTTAGGGCAAACGTGGCCTAGATGAAATGCAATTTGTATGGATCATAGTGGCACGATCCAGGGCCTCAATACAACGCAGGTCACCTTGAGAGAGCAGTTGAGGATGAGAGGGAGACCTAGATACTCAAAAGGAATATAAGAGGGAGACTTCCAATGGACACCTGGTGTCTCGGTTGGAGACGATTTCGCTTGGAACGCCATGGAACCTCACCACCTCCCTCCAGAAGATCTCTACCACCTTCTTTGAAGCTGAGGACGAGAGCTGGCGCTGATGGAGAAGGTAAATGCTTGAGAAGACCAGGTGTTGCGACTATCTCTGGACACTCCCTGATCCAAGTGCGTATCTCACACTCCATTCCTTTCCACACGACCCCCGGATGCCCCGCGAGAATGCCTTGGTGAAGATGATCTTGCAGAATCCTTCCTTTCTTCTAGAGCAAGCCGTCATGGAAGGAAATCTTCGCGTCGTTGAAGTTGTTGTCTCCTTCGAGTGGTCATCGTTGGATTAGCCCTCTATGATTTCTGGTGTGACAACTGACCTCCGGCTTTTCAAACATCCTTGAGAGCGCATCAGGGACGACGTTTGTTTTCCCTGGCTTATACTCAATCGTGAAATCGATTGATTGAAGCTGCCTCTGCTTTTTGTTAAGGCGAGGCTGCTCGAGAAGAAATTTCATACTGAAGTGATCCGTGCGACCTCGCAGTGCCTCCACTTTGTCAATCATACGCCGGCTGGCGAGACTCCACTTCCAAGAATCTTTTGCTCTCGAACTTCAAGATCGCTCCCACTCCTGCATCCGAGGCATCGTCTCCACGATGAACTGCTTCTCAAAGTCTGGAAGTTGAAGAATCGGAGCCGAAAAGTTCGAACGTTGACTGTGCGTTCTCGTCCCACGAAAACCTGCCTACACGAATGATGTCCGTCAGAGGCGACGCAACGGAAGCATAGTGCTCCACAGACTTCCAGAGGTAGTTACAGAGCCTGAGAAAAGCATGGAGCTACTTCATGCTGGTGAGAGACCTCTCGTCGCCTCCATTTTTGTTGGATCGGCTCACATTTGGCCCGCTCGTATCTGGAAGCCTAAGTACTTTGCTTCTTGCTTGGCAAAGCAGCATGTTGAGAGTTTGACGATCAGCGCATGATCCTCTAGCACTTGCAAAACCTCGTCGATGTGTATAAGGTGTTCTTCCCAGGATCGACTGTAGACGAGGATGTCGTCGAAAAATACAATGACCGATCTTGTTCATGAGAGACTGAAAGGTGGCCAGGATGGTGAGCCCTCACCTTAAACTGGTAAAACCCCTCTCTGAGTCTGAAATGCTGTCTTCATCCTGTCCTTCTCTGCCATGGATATTTGATAATATGCAGATCGCAAATCTAGCTCGGAGAAATAGCTGCTTCACCGAGTCCATCAATTAAGTTGGGATGGAGAGTGACGTTGTTGAGCTGTCTGTAATCAACGCCCAGTCTCCACGAGCCGTCACGTTTTAGCACCAAGATTATTGGTGCCGTGTAAGGACTGAAACTGTCCTCTTTAAGAGGTTGTCCATGAGCTCCTTGATCATCTTATCCACCTCGCTCTACATGGCTCAGCTGAATGAAAGTCGTGACGATCCCTTTCTCGAGTTGGATCTTGTGCGTGATTGCTTCATGAGCACAAACTCGGTTGAGGAAGACCCACTTCCTTGCCACCTCACGAATGGCTTCCGTGGTGTACTGCTTCTTCCAACGACCTGGTTCTCTCTGGTTCCCGTGACTGGAGAAGTCGGAACTTGGTACATGGTTGGACCTTGCAGCTAGGCCTGAGAAAGCTGAAGATGTCGTTTCGAAAGGATCTCTTCTGGTTCCCATCCATTGGAAGAAGAATCCCTGTTTCTGAATCATACGCCATGGGACATCCTCCTCTCGCGATCAACCCCCGGCATTGTCCAGCGGTTGCCCGTGTCTTCTTTCCAATGTCCACTCCCCCCTCCAGACGATCTTGCTCCCCTGGTGATTGAAGGAGAGACGATGGTCATCAAAGTTGACGAGAATGTCCCCAAAGAGGCGAAGTGTTTCGATGCCCAGGATGAAGAACTCTCCTTTCACTTGGTGACCACCAATGAGCATCGAGAATGAGACCCGGGCAGACGCCTCGATGACTCCCTTGTCCGCTATCGACACCTCTAGAGGAGTCTTCTGTGGACGCGCTGCGAGCTGCAGCTTAGATAGAGAATGTTGGTTGACGGTGTCACTCCCGAGTCAATTAATGCGAATGCTTCCTGCTAATCGTTCCTTTGACTCGGAAACAAGTACCCGCAGCTTTTCCCATAAAGGCCGGATAGGAGATGCATGGCTTCGCCACAGAAAGTTCTCCCTCAAGCCCCGCGTCTACCTCTTCTCGCTGCTCCGGAGGCCAATGTGGTACATCGGTCTCTTGTCCGAGACCTGGAATTGCATCACCACGAACTTTGTTTTCGACGTCAGTTGTCCTCTATGCGCCTTGCAAACTTCCCAATGAACATTTCCCAAGCTTGAGGTCATCGCTTCCCTTTACTTGCATTGTTTCCGCTGATCGGGGGTTGGCATACCACTCTGGGGTGGCTCCGGCCCTCGTTGTCTCCTTTGGTGGCCCTTGCCTCCATCGGCCGGAAAGACGAGCTTCCCACTCGTGGAACTTGAGATCCGTGTTTAATGCTAATGCCATCGCTTGCTGGACCGAGCGAGGAGATAGCTGAGCTATTTCGGTTGCCATTGCGATGCTAGGTAACGTTGCATCAAAGCATCCTCCGGGATGTTGGTCACCTCGTATCTCGCCTTAAGCCACGTCTCGTTGAATTCCTGAGCGTCTGGGACTTAAATCTGTACACCATTCCGCAGAGTTTGTTGAAGGGAAGCTCTCCCACGGACTTGATGATAATGCTCCCGAATCCTTTGCTTGAACTCCTCCCAACTGGAAGCCTGGTTTTACAGTCTCGATCGAGATGGGACTCGGTCTTGTCATCATAGCTCAGCTACATAGAAAATATTTAGTTTACCAGCATAACAAAGAAAAGAAAAGAGAACTTGATATACCACTACTGTATTCTCTTTAAGTGCAGCATCCATCTCAAAAACGTGTAGCTTGACAATTGGGATTGTTATCATGCTTTGTGTGCCACCTCCAGACTTGCAATCGTGGAGGGTGCTCCCATTCATGTGCAGTCCAGTTAACACTTTGCATGTGACACATGTCACAGCACTTTTTTCTTTCGCCTCAGGCAAATGGCCACCTCCAGAGCAAACATCAACACGATTATTGCTAAGATGTGGTTAAAAAAATAACCTTTTTACAATTAACCCCCATCAGACGGCTGCAATTGACTGGATCTGGTGGCACTCCTACAGTTCCTTTTCATGTTATTTAAATAACCTATATAGGATTACTTATTAGGGCTTGACAGCTTGGGTATGGAGATTACTAGTAGGAGCATTCCATTGTGGTGGTTCTTCTTACCTGTTTCAATTATCATGACCTGGGCAATTAGTTTCTATGTCTTCACCATCTATATCACATTTTATCCTCCAAAGTGGAATTGCCCAAGTGGTGTTCTTTATTGTCAAAGAGACTGCAATGCACTAAACCCTGGCTACCATTGGGGTGTTACATCACATTACATGGCCTATGTGAAAATTGGGCCAAAATACTCTGCCATCCGATATTGGCAGCTTGTTTGCTTCACTCATCATGTATATACGTTTTTATCAGTGGGCTATATTACTGGAGGTAATATTAGAACAGCTGTATAAAATATTATTGCTAAACTGATTTTACAGTTATTGTTGGAATCGTTACTCTCTTCCACTACAGGTTCTTTATGCTAGTTAGTATTTTTATTGGAGCAGCTAGTGCATTAGCTAGCACATATGTCTCAAATCGCTCCTGGTTTATCATTTGGCAAGTTTTATCTGCAACAGCACATTCTTGTGCAGGAACATCAGCCGTAATGAGATGGTTCATGGAATCACCTTATTTTATTGGTTGGAAAAGATGGCTTTTTCCAAATCATGGGTTTGCCGACTGCCAGGGGGGAGATTACAACCTTATAGGTGAAGTAATTAGTGAATATCCTATATGGTCTATTTGTGTGCCAGGTTGCATACCTATCACTTTTGTATGTAAACATCTATATCCAGACTGGAGGTGGGGAAACAGGATGGTGTGTGTCATGGACTCTATTGTTGTTGTGGTGTTAATGGGAGAAATGTTAGGACGAGTTTTGATGAACAAAAGAAACAGTGGGAGAGTAGCAAATGTTTCCAATTAAGCATGTAATATTAAAGAGTTTGAACTTTGGGCTGGTTAAAATGAGAATTCACGTGCCACCACAGATAATGCAAGTGTTCACAGGTTTTTTTTAACATATAGCAGCATAGACAAGAAATCACCTCTAAACATTAAACATTGCACACCTTCTAAATGAAAATGAATGAGAGAGAGAGAGAGAGAGAGAGAGAGAGAGTCACCCAGTCTACCAGTGCCTTTATGCCTTAAGAAGTTCTTCAAAAGATATCTTCCAAAGACAACCTCACTGCTAAGGACTTCTATGTACTGGTGTGGTTTTGGTTTTTGGTGCTAGGGTAATTCTCTCTTTTCACATGCTGGAGAAGATTCATTTCAGCGCTTTTCTTCTGGCGTAGATACATGGCTACTTGGTTTACCACTTTTGTTTGTTTGGCTCTTTCTTTTTTCTGAGCTCTTTGAAAGAGTTTAAACACATTTGAGAGGTGGTAATGATTTGTTGAGCACAACTAGAAGTTTAGCAGTTTTTTTCTTTTCAGAGACGACCATCGAGCTGTTGAAGACAGGGTTCTATGCCAAAGAGCTCAATTGCTACATTCAGAGGCTTCATTTGTATGGAAAAGCTGGCGTCGTCTCTCCAAAGGGACTAACTTTATCGTTTCTTAGAGGATAGCATGGAAGACACTCAGGTAGTCTGAGTTTGTAAGAAATGATGAGACTGCTCAAACATGTCATCATCTAGGGTCCAAGGAATTGGATTTACAAAAGAAGGTAATGCTCTTCCATAATGTTATCCTTACAGAGGAAAGGATGACTCATACACTCACAAGATAGGCTTGTGGGATCAAACAAAACGGGTTATCAAAAATTTATTGGACCTTGTTCGAGATGTGGATCCTGATGCTCCAACTTGAGAAGGCTTACAGTTGTATCATGCTGGAGTTTATCTCCTCCGACAGGCAGCCCAAGACAGTGGTGGACACTGAAGAGCGACAGTTACGCAACTGATCACTTCGGAGATACTAGGTCATGTGGCACGGAATGGATGAAGAACAGGACACTTGCGTAACAGACCAGGAGCCGAGGCAGCTATTTTGATGCTCTTCAGTGGACCACTCTGACTCAGGATATATTACAATCTTTCTCATCTTGTCTCTCTTCCGTCCTTCCTCACCAGTCTAATGCTCCACTGGTGCTGTGCTACTTGCTGCTACTGGTGGCAATGCCCAGGCAGGTGATGCTCAAGCTCGAAGGTCGTTGTCCCCTCTCTTGGCTCTCCTGGGGCTTTCCACCCTCACCGTTGCTATGGTGGAGAAGTAGAACAGCGATCAGACAGATTACCACCACTTGGCCATCATGTTGGCCTTCATCGCTGCATTCTTGGGTTTCTTCTGTGTCTTTAGGCTCTTCACGATGATTGCCAAGTTGCCTGCTGGATGGGGACGAGGACTTGCGATCCTTTGTTCTTTGCTGGTGCTCAGTCTTGTATCTCCTGGGTTTTCGCTCGCGTTTCAGCACTAGCCGCCACATGTCTGAGGAATCTACGTCGTAGCATCAGCCTTTCCTCTTGGCTTGCACGGAGTTCTTCGTCTTACTTTCCCACGGTCAACCTTTGTACGTCGTGTTCTCGGTGTGTTTTCTCGTTTTGGGAGAAGGACTATGCCCATGCAGGAGGAGCTGCTCGTGCTATGCTCGTGCATACGGTCTTCTTTTTCTTCTGTTACAAAAATAGAAAGTAGAAAGTCTTCTTGTATCTTTTTCTAATGCAAATGACTTGGATTTGAGAGAATTGGCTACTTCCTTCCGATTCTGAAGTAGAATGGAACTTCTGCGCTATCAGATTGTCCACGAACCACATCACTAGGACAATCTGCTCTCTGCAAGCTACAGTGTTTTGCATCAAGCGCTCGTGTCACAATGTACGCCATGCTCTTAGGCAGGCCAGATGGCAAGACGAACAGAAAAAGCAACAAGCCATGTAGACTAACAGCAAACTAACGTGCCTAGACTCGCAAGTAAGTGTCAGAGAAATCGTATCCAGCATATCCGAATTAATCCAGTGTCTGGATTATCAACAAAGACACAAGAAAGTTATAAGAGTTTCTAGCAATAGCTCTCTTACCTGCGGTACGATAGAGGACACCCATCCTGCCAATCCCAATTTCCTGGGAGCGTTAACCAGCGACAACACCTGAAAAAGATTGCTCACGAACAAAGCCTCTACAATAAGTTCTCTACCATCGTGAACAAACCGGTCTTGGAGACCAGTCGCTTCAGGGAAATCCGTGACTGCAGAAAGCAGCAAGAAAATTTTGTTTTGCTCTTTCAGTACAAGCATGACCAGAGGCTTGCATACCGTTGACTTCTTTATCCCGTACATACAAAGTCTCTCAAAGAATACATTAAACTCAAGGAGAGTGTAACTGTGATAGCTGTCAGCCTATCAGAAAAAAAAAAGAAGAAAAAGAATCAGAATCCGAAGGAAAGCTCCAGCTACTCGCCGAGCATGAGATGGGGATATGTGAGCGTGAGAGCGGTGAGGAAAGGACTGCAGAGAGATAAGATGAGAAAGATAGTAATATATCCTCCGTACTCTTTCCCTCTGTTCCCCTGTCCATACGTGTTCAAGTTCACAAACAGCTACCTAAAGCTGAATTTCCCCTTTAACCATGGGTTAGTGTTGAAGATCGATTATGAGAACTTTGGAACGTCTGCATGAAGAAAAGCAAACGAATGAGGAACAAAAACTGATCGAGTTTTTCAAAATACCATTAACTCGGTCCTCAAGAAAAACAAGGAAGAAAAAAAAAAATCATGACTCCATATTTCCTGGAAGCTAAGTTCTTCAGGGCAAACTTGACACCATAGGCACTGGATAAGCTTTCGATGTTTAGGGGAAATTCATGTATAAAGATGCTTTTAAAACTACTGGACGTGGGAACAGAGGGAAAGAGTACGAAGGATATATTACTGTCTTTCTCATCTTATCTCCCTGCAGTCCTTCCTCACCGCTCTCACGCTCCCCATGCTCGGCGAGTAGCTGGAGCTTTCCTTTGGATCTCTTTTCCCTCTCCCTTGCTCGATAACAGTGGTATCGTAGCCACTTCGTCTGGGACACACGCTCGAGCGTCGTGAAGGAGACCAGTCGTTGGAAGTCGGCTATCAGGTAAAGCGGCCGGAATGTTTCGTTTCGCTTTCACAGTTTTTGGTGACCGATCTTCTCTGGACTGGTCATGGATAAAGGGAGGGAGGGGATTCATAAACCCTTGTTCTTCCTTGGTGTGAGGCGGGCAATGGCGGCACCATAGAGGCGGCCGAAGGCGGCGATTTCCCAAGGTTTAGTCTTGATGTTTTCGCAGCACAAGAGAAGATGATAAGGTGCATATCCGATCGGCAGGAAGATCTGGACGACAGGTTGCGGGTCTTAGGAGCTGCAGTGACCAGGCCGATGGGGGACTCCGGAAAGAGGAGGGAGTTAGGCGCCGACCTTTCGAGTTCCAAGTACCACCATTCAGCGGGAGCACGGTAGGGGAGTAAGCCTTCACTTTTGGGACAACAGCTTCAGAGTTTCCCATTCCAATGCGCGGGGGAGCCAGCGAGCCGATACAAAGTAGCACCCATGCAGACTCAGGGATTCTTCACGTTCTCAGCGGGAGTTTCCGTGTAATGGTCCTTCCCGGAGAGGCAGAGTGGGCAGGACAACAGGTGGGGCGGGTGGGGGGAATCCATTCCAATCCACGAGAACTAGTTTAGGGAGTCTGGACCCTCTCGGGCTGGGTGGAGTGCGTGGGACTCATGGCTGCGCAAGTTGAAGAGGTGGTTTCTATACTGTGGTCATCGCGATTCGCACAAGGTAGCCGGCTCTCCACTTAAAAGCCTGGCCTCTACCTCAGTATAGAGAATTTCCTTGATCTCAACTATGGGGCATTTTTCACTCCCGTAGCTAGAAACAATGGAAAAAGTCACCAATGAACATTGGCTATCAAGAACAAAGAACACATACCAGACGTGGAATGAAGTTTTGCATGAAGTGCCATAAATGTTGTAGAACTTAAAATCTTTTGGAAGTTTTGTAAAGAACCATAAACAGTAAGACTCATTTGCCCACTCAAAAATGCATCTATTGAAAGGTATACGTTGGTAAGTCTCTCCTGTTTTATATCCCTTGTATATATACTCAAGTTTATCTTAACTCAAAAAAACCTTGTGATTAGTTTTAGCACTAAATTTGTTCTTGCTGGGAGAGGCCACCAAATCCAGCCAATGGCAGCAAGGTAATTGTAAAAGGGTTATCTCTTTAACCACATTTTAGTGAATAATAGTGTTAATGGTTACTCTCAGTCAATGGGAGGTGGCCAATTGTGTGGGGTGAAAGAAAAAGGCATTACAACATGTATCACATGCAAAGTGTTGACTAATATTGGCACTCAACTTTTTGCAATAGAGAACCTTTAAAGGTTTCGTGTAGAGCACCTAGGATGACAGCAGGCTTAACTATTGGCAGCTTCAAGTTGTGATTCAAGTTTATATTTCAATCTCTTTCCCTCGATTTAGGGTTTAGTGAGCTATGGTGTGTGCTCTTGCCAATCCCTGGCAATGGCACCTCACATTCATCCCAAATGCACAAATTCTTGCATAGTGCCCTTCTTTTATCGCTATGACTGCTGGTTTGTTACCTCTTTTGGGAATTGAGACAAGCTACAATGCCACTAGAGTTACTGTTGTAAGTGGATTTTCTTGTAGTGAGATTGCATTTTCTCAAAACTTTTTATCAAGTCACTAGTGATGGAAAAATTTTGGGAGAGTCACTGAGATCATAGGTACTTTTTTTTTCTCTCTTCTTCATTTTTATTCTATTTTGTTTTCAAGGTAGAGTTGATTTGAGAATATGGTGGTATGACACCTCTAGCAACATGTCTAAACCACAAGCAATTGATGAAGTAAGCTATTCTCCTTTCAATGGAAGTTTTGAGAGTTCTTTTTTGTTCTTTAGGTGGTGGCACAAGCTCTAGAGAATGCAAAAGTGAAAGAGTCAAAACTTGCAATAGTAGTTGTGACAATTGGTCTTGGCTTGAGTTTATGCTTGGATAGTAATGTTCTTTGTGATGTTTCTTGAGCTTATTGTCGTGCCCAATGCTTAGAGGATTATGTTGAGCATCACATTGAAGAATTACTTGGCATGTAATTTCTCAGGCACTGGCATTAGAGGAATTCACAACTTACATGCTTCTCATTGTGGCAAATCCACATGGTCATCAAGATGGTAAGTTTTTTACTTTTTTTACCAAGTGAATTCATGGGTGTAGAGGTTATGATATTAGGTGCTAAGTGCTGGCCAGACTTTGATAATGAGTTTTATCTTTTGCTAATTGTGTTGCCATAGTGATAGGAGTGTGGTATCAAAAGATTTTGGGTTATCCAGGTGGCAATATATAGTGCTCTTGTTAATCTAACCAATGACAAATTGTACTATTGAGGTGATAGATTATGTATATCTTTGGTGCCATCACCAAATCAAAATCCATTAGTGGCAGAGATTTGAATTCTATTTAATGGGTTATCCCAAGAGAGTGAATATTTTTTATATGAATAATTTTATTTTTAATTTATGAATAAAATAATCAACTTTACCTACTTATTCTATATTTTAGGGCAAAATTAACTTTCATAATTTAATTTAAAAATATTTACAAATATAATAAGAAAATTATATTCTATACAAATGGCCTATCTAAATATCTAAAACATATAAAACCCAACACCATATTAAATGTGGTTGACTTAATTTTATGAATGTGTAAGGCTATGATCAAAACTTCAAGTGTTAATACAAAAACATTAAACAACTTTAACAATAAGAGTACAAACTTTATTTTTATATGTAGCCTTAGCTATTTACAATCTAATTCATTAGCAAAAAAAAAACAGATAATATATGCAATATTTGATTAAACAGTATTTTAAAATCTTTTTCCTAACTGCAAATATAAGTTATTAGTATATGATTCTATGGAATATAATAGTTGAATTATAGTTTCTATAACATATATGTACAAATAATTATTTTCTTGACTGAATTTGGGTAATAATATATCAATGTTCCTAAAAACTTATTGTTTTATATTCTAAGTAAAATGCATAATTAAGTAATGTCTTGCAGTAATTATTCTCTTTTTTTTGATAAAGTATTAATTTAAGTTTATCAATAGAAAATTCATTTATACTCTTTTCTGGGTCAGGTATTTTTTAAAATATATTTATATTTCTAAATAATAATTTGTATCTTATATTTTATTAATGAATATTTATTCTTACTTATGCCTAGGAATATGTTTGTTCTAGATATTTATATTATCAAATTTACAAGAATTGATTTTTGTATTAATCTAGCATTTTTTATGCATAATTCCCTCAATTCTTCTTTCAAAATGGAATACAATATTTATTATTTTGATACTATTCTGATTTATTTTTTAATATATTAAAAGATCAAACAATATTTTACTAATAGCACAGCATTTTGTTTTCTAACAGGCTGAGAGCTATTTGCTTTGAACCGAAAGTTACACTCAGACAGTCTCATGGATTCACCTCGGGTTTATTGTGTTCCATGAGGCACTTGTCGGTACGAGTAAAAGAAGTCATGGTGCTACTGCTTTGTACTTCCTCAAAGAGTAACGGCATAAACGCTTTGGCTTCTTTGTGCAGTCACACATACAACACGTATTTCCTGAAGCGGCTGGTCTCCAAGACGTGATGGTCGTAGAGATTGTGGAGGCTTTGTTAGAGGTCCTTATTTAAGTGCGAGCCATCTTTTGCAGGTCACTGGTTGACGCTACCAGGAAATGCTAGAGGATGGGTGCATCCTCCAGTCACCATTTGATGGATGTTAGTGCAGGTAAAAGAATTATTGCTAGAAACTCTTATAACTTTCTTGTGTCTTTTTTGAATTTCCAGACACTGGACATCCGCATTTGCTGGATATGATTGCTTTGAGAATTACTTGCGAGTGCAGACATGTTAGTTGTTCTCTTATTCTTGTTTGTCTTGCTAGCTCTCAGCTCAGACTTGCCTAAGAGCATTGGCATACATGGAGCCAGAAAAACATCAAAGCCTTGACAAGCCCAATGGACGAGCCTTTGATGCGAAGACTGTAGGACAAAATGCTTGACACGGTTGGATACCTAATAGTGCAGAAAGCTTCATTGTACTTCGGAATTGCTTGCAGCCTATATAGCCAGCTTTCAATCACTTGCATAGACAAAAAAACTAGAGTGCATTTAGCAAGAAAAAAACATACAAGAAGAGCTGCTTTCTATCTTCTATTTCTTGCGAAAGAATGCAATGAAGAAAGCTACATTTGCACACGCAGTAGTAATGGCTCCCGTGAGATGGGCGTAGTCCGTCTCCCAATGGGAGAAAATTCCCCACAGCAAAGCTGACACAAGAGAAAACAGTGAGAACCCGAAGTACAGAAATGACCGTGGGAAACCAAGCCGAAGAACTCCGCGCAGGCCAAGAGGAAAGGCCGATGCTACGACGTAGATTCCCGCTGTGACCCAGACGCGTGGCGGCTGGTGCTGAAACGCGAGCGAAAACCCAGGAGACGCAAGGCTGAGCACCAGCGAAGAACACAGTATCGCGACTCCTCGTCCCCGTCCAGCAGGCAGCTTGGCAATCACCGTAAGCAGCCCAAACACACAGAAGAAACCTGAGAATGCAGCGACGAAGGCCGACACGATAGCCAAGTGGTGGTAGTCTATGAGATCCCTGTTCCACTTCTCCACCATAGCAACCGCATTGAGGCTGGAAAGTGCCAGGAGAGCCAAGAGAGGGGACAACGACCTCAGCATATCGTCACCTGAAGATCCTCGAGCTTGAGCATCACCTGCCTGGGCATTGCCGCCAGTAGCAGCAAGTAGCACAGCACCAGCTCCCGCAAGTGGCACAGCAGCAGCCACACCAGGGTCTCCCTCATGAGCCATCACACCAGCATCTCCCTCAGCAGGTGTGTCTCCCATGGACACGCTATCTCCTCCCTGAGCCGTCTCAACAATCTTGTCTCCCGTGGGCACATCTCCCTCCGTCACAATGATCCCCGTGAGATCTTCACCTGGATGGACATCTCCTTCACCCACGCACTCGTCCTGTGCACCAGTGTCTCGCTCACCTGCAGCAGCGTTTCCCTCAGTTGGACCAGCAGCAGCGTCTTGCTCCGGCATATCCACAACGATGTTGGTAGCGTCTCCCTCCGGCATGGCAGCGGCGGCTCCCTCCAGCACATTTGCAACACCAGCGTCTTCCTCCGGCATGCCACCGGTGTCTCCCTCCAGCACATTTGCAACGCCAGCGTCTCCCACATCCACAAAGATCCTAGTCGCCTCTTGGCCACCAATTTGAGCCGCGCCATCGCCCAGAACACCACCGCGCGCTGGATCCACGCCCAGAACACCACCGCGCGCTGGATCCACTCCATGGCAAAACGCTGCTAGCGCTATCGAAGCCACTAGAGAAGACAGCATTGACAAAAATCCTAGCCAGAAGATTCGTGATTTGGTGATCTCCTCGGCAGGAATCGCGTCTGTAGGAACCTTGTGTGCCTGATGCTGGAACGGATCCAAGAATGCTGGCACTGGCGTTGTGGGGAAGTATATCTTGCTCCAGAGGATCCAGACCACGAGCCCAAATGCAATCACGCCCACAGCTCCAAGCCGACCGCGTCTTGCTCCCCGCAGCTCCAGACCGCGTCTTGCTCCTCGCAGCTCCATTAGGTCTTGGAGAATGGCACAAGATCTTCGCGTTTAAGAACACACACCCTCATATGTCCTAGAACCGACCAAGATCTCAAAAAAGAATAAGAGCGTCCTTCTTTGATATCTTGGAGTGGCTTCGTAGAAAAGAATGTAGCTTTTTGCTCAGGCTTTCACAAATCCAGTGGCTTTCTCCGGCCTCCGGCCTTCATTCTGTGCACATCTATGAAGCTTGTGGAAAATGTGACAATACCTCTAGTTGCGCTGAAACAGTCCCTGCGAGCTCCCGACTGAACAGATTGACACGAATCTGTACAAGGAATTGTCATGACACGCCTACCTGAATGGATCGCAATCGCAGCAGAAGTTCTGGAACGCAGCAAGCTCTCTTCTATTGCAGGAAATGATCTAAGAAGAAGAACAAGATGCAAGAACAGTGCTGGGATTAAATAAGCACAAACTTTGAGGCAGCAGACTGACCAGATCTCGAGAACCTTAAAAGAAAACCTGATAGTCCTCAGGCAGAAGTACAGGTTCGTAAGTCTACTACTTCTTTAAGCTCTGAAAGATGTCCAGAAAGTAGTGACGTTAGTGACCAAGAACGACAAGGAAATCAACAGCAGTATTTCATTATCAACGATATACCTGTGTTTGTCAAGAGAGTACGCAACTGTGTCCGAATCTGGTAGACCTGCTCGAGAAGTAAAGTCCATTTATTGCACAGAATGTCCTGTCTGTAAGTTCGACTCTCTTTGTATCTTCAGCTTTCAATTAACGGATGTTTTGAGTTCACGAGACTTCTCAAAGAAACTAGAGAAGCATCGCATTACCAAATAGCCGTCACGGACGTAGAATGGCATTGCTGAGGAAAGCCATCTCACTGAGGTCAGATTGATTTAGACAAACAAAGATACTATGTACCTGTCATTCTGCCGTGCTCCATCATATGCACGTAAAGATCCGCACCAGCTAGATTAGAGGCATAAGGACGAGGAGCTCCATGAGTATTTCCGCGGTACTTTCCTGCAGGAATGTGGAAAAAGCGCATTCAGCCTCATTAGCGCCTGGACCAAACTATGTAGATCATGAAACAACACTTACACCAAATTGCCCCCCAAACCTGAAATACATCCTGAGATACATCCTGTGTGCAAAATGCGATAAATACCTCTAGCTGACTGCCGCTAAACAGTCCCTGAAGAGCTCCCGACGCAACCAGTCAGGATTATCACTTGCTGTCATTTCAAGACCGGAAGCCAGCCACGAATCTGAAACGAAGCTCCAGAGCAAGAAATTGCAATTTAAACCTGACGCACCTCCATGCATCGTAGCACAAGTTCTGGAAAGCAGCAACGACGGCAAATAAATCACGAATGGAGCATCCCGGCGTACACCATCCGAGTGAATAGAAAACGCATCCATTCGAAAAACTTCAGGATGAAAATGTGGAAGTTCTCCTGCAACAAAAGGAAAAAGAGAAGAAATTAATCCTGATGTCCAGGGCGAAAAGTAAACCTTCAATGACAAAAATCCACCATCACTTGTTACAAGTGATTCAATGCCTTCCCCTTCAAGAGCCGCACATTTGAGCTCTATATCCAGTAACATATTGCTCTGAGGATTGACAGCCACATTCACCTGTTTCACTCAAGTCGTAAGGTTACAAAAAACGCCAGATAGAAGTTCTCTTTACCGTTAAGTTGCGTTGAATGGAAGCCAGCTCTCCCGAGCAAAAATGCAATGCGCTGTTCGGAGCAGTGCAAACTGTAGGATCTGGAGCAAATCAAGGATCCGATGATCTCCAAAAAACGACAGTGGAAAATAGTTCCACGGATTGGAAGGCTTCATCGTTGGTGAGAAGCCACTTTCATTCGCTACCTGAAAACGAAAATGTGAAAACAAAATAGGAAGAAGCAAAATAAGATAGCTTACTGTGAAGAAAAGCAGTAGCTGTGTCAAGAGCTTGTTTTGCAGTAGCAAAGGACCTTGCTCTTTCTTCAGGTGAAATGCAGTTCTCAATTGTTGATAGCCAGCTTCGATAATGTGCGTCACAAGAAAAGTATTCTTGCTGAAAAAACGAAGTCCCGGGAAAAAAAAATACAAAAAACAAAAACAGGCAGCAACGTTCTTTTTTTTAATGGCTCTGCTTTCTCCTTCCGAAATCTCAACACTGCACCATAGCGGCGTTAGCGAGATCTCTCGGAAAACCAAACGCTGTTGGAATTCTGCCATACAACGGGAGGCTGCCGCAGCTCCATCATATCCACGTAAAGATCTGAGAGGGATGAGGGCCAACGAGCTCTTCCTTGTGTTGCGTGAATACAAACCTCACGTACCTAAAAGAATAACATAAACAATAAGTGGAAGTGAAATCGATCATACGTGCTCAGGATTCAATCTCCAGCCAATTCAAGCCTGTCCCCGTATTGTCCTTCAATCCTTCCGCAGAACCAGATGTGCGGCGAAACGAATCATTTGAGGATGCCTGTGTGGCCTGAGAGAAACTCAGCTTAACGCACAATGATCAAAGCCTACGTACTTGACGTTAGAATTGTCGTCTACATTTCCAATACCGGTGCTATATCAGAGACCACGAGGTGCATCTGTCCAACACAACAGCTGCGTCTCACAACCAGATTCCCAAGTCACGATGAAACAAAATGTGTACCCAGAGTAGAGCTTTTGAAACAAGTTGATAAAATCACAAGGCAACAGGCTCGGCACAAGTGGAAGATAAATCGATCGCGCTTAAAAGATGGCGGTGAGAAAGCTCTCCATGACCTTACAAGAGCGAACACGTTGGCTTTTTTTCAGATTAGAATCACAGCACAATACCTCGCAGTTGGCGTCAACACATGTGTTTTACATTGCAGCAAAAACGGGACTCTCGTATCTCCCCCCCTTCACTTGACGCTATTTTCTGGAACACCTTGTTTGGAAACACAAACACAAGTTCAAGCCCATACCTCGGAAGCACAAAAGCAAGCCCACTTCCATATCCTCCTTCCTCCATCAAGCCCTGTAGCGTCTAAAGGAATGAGCAGTCATGCAGCCAGCTCTCCACGCCTGATAGTGCAAGATAGCTGTGTCATTAATTCAAGAAAATAAGAAACTGGTTTTTGCTCGAGAATCACCAGGAGCTTGGATTTGAGCAGCGCGAGTGCTTTATCTTGTTTTGAAGTTGGCTTCTCTACTCTAGTATCACAAGAAAAACAAAGAAAGTTTTAGAACACTGCTTGCTGAAGAAATTCTAGAAACATTTGTTTCATGTACCTGAGCAACGAAGAGTAATCCCTGTTGGACACAGGTCCTGCGCTTCTGCGTTTCTTCCAGCTCGGATGAGATTCCGCACATCTCTAAAAGATTATGTTCCAGTTTCTGCGACAAATACGATACACGTAAGAAGACCCGTAAGAGCGTAGTACCTGATCTTCGGGATGCAACCTGGAGTTGGAGCATCAAGATCCAAATGTCGAACATAGTGAGTTCCGATATTTTTTTTGATAGCCCGTGTTATCGCACGAGCCTAGCTTCTGAGGGTATAGGCCCGCCTTCCTGTAGCGATAACATTTGTAGACACGAATATACTCCATGCAAGAGTTTTACCTTTTTTTCTAAATCCAATTCCTTGGACGCCAAACTCTCGAGACAAGACAAAGACAAGTCTGATCGTTTCCTGTAAACCCGGACTGCGCTTTCAAAAAACAATAAAGTCAGTCCCACTGAAACGTAATAAGCGATGCTACCTTTTCCATACAAATGCCAATGAAAAACCCATGATGAAGACTCGGAAGTTTGCAATTGAGCCTTCTGACGTAGCCCTGTCTTTTACAGCTCGATGGCTGCCTCGTCTCTGTAAAGAAAAAGCCGCTAAACTTCCAGTCGTCCTCAACAAATCGTTTCATTTCCGCTAGATCCCGGCCAAACTCGCTCAAGAGCTCGGGCAGAGACGTGATGCCTGTCAAAGAAAAACATAAGCCGAGTTGTATGGCTTGAGAAACAAAAGTGGTAAACCGGGTTACACCAGAAGCAAAGCGCTCAAATGAATCTTATCTGGTTCCTAGAGACCAGATACGGGTGAAAAGAGAGAACTTAGCACCAAAAACCGAAACCACACCTCTTTGATTCGTGGAGCAGCAAATGGGGACTCTTGGGCTCTTCAGGAAAGCTAGGAATCTTTGGCTCGGGACGCATTTCACCAGCATTCTCACAGGAAGAAGAGAGAACGAGAAAAACATACCTGTATCGCCGGCAATGCCACCAAAAACCCTCTTTACAAGTAAAAATCTCATGGTTTTGAGCGTCTGGTTAGTTAAGCCAGTAAGAGCGCGTCTGGTTAGGCTAACAAGAGCTGTTAGCGGCCGGATCGGAATGTCCACGATCCACCGGCTGGTGCCGGTTCAAACGCAAAATCTCACTTACAGAAGGCTCTTCAAATAACTTAATACTTATTCAATGTTTCACTATTTTACTGTTATTTTCCAAAAACCCAGAAAATATACTTGACCTGTTTGATAATATTATTGTTTTAGATTGCCCTTCAAACGTATTCAAACGTTTTTGCTGCTCAGTGTGGCAATGTAAACCACATGTGTTGACGCCAACTGCGAGGTATTGTGCTGTGATTCTAATCTGAAAAAAACCAACGTGTTCGCTCTTGTAAGGTCATCTTTTAAGCGCGATCGATTCATCTTCCACTTCTGCCGAGGACGCTTGTCAAGTCTTTGATGTTTTTCTGGCTCCATGTATGCCAATGCTCTTAGGCAAGTCCGAGCTGAGAGCTAGCAAGACAAACAAGAATAAGAGAACAATTAACTTGTCTCCACTCGCAAGTAAATTTCAAAGCAATTGATCCAGCAAATATGGATGTCCGGTGTCTGGATTATCAACAAAGACACAAGAAAGTTATAAGAGTTTCTAGCAATAATTCTTTTACCTGCACTAACATCTATCAAATGGTGACTGGAGGATGCATCCATCCTCTAGCATTTCCTGGTAGCGTCAACCAGTGACCTGCAAAGATGGCTCACCACCTCTAACGTTTATGCCTTTACTCTTTGAGGAAGTACAAAGCAGTACCTGGCTCGCTCACATTGATTCCAACACCATTGACTTCTTTTACCTCGTACTGACAAGTGCCTCATGGAACACAATAAGCTCGAGGTGAATCCATGAGACTGTCCGAGTGTAACTTTCGGTTCAAAGCGAATAGCTCTCAGCCTCATCATCCACATCCTTTTCTTGTTATTTATAGGATTACATATTAGGGCTTGATAGTATGGAGATTACTAGTACGAGTGTTCCATTGTGGTGGTTCTTCTTACCTGTTTCAATTATTATGACTTGGGCAATTAGTTTTTATGTTTTCACCATCTATATCACATTTTATCCTCCAAAGTGGAATTGCCCAAATGGTGTTCTTTATTGTCAAAGAGACTGCAATGCACTAAGCCCTAGCTACCATTGGGGCTTTACATCATATTACGTGGCCTATGCAAAAATTGGGCCAAAATACTCTGCCATAAGATATTGGCAACTTGTTTGCTTCACTCGTCATGTATATATATTTCTATCAGTAGGCTATATTATTGGAGGTAATATTAGAACAGTTGTATAAAATACTATTGCTAAACTGATTTTACAGTTATTATTGGAATCGTTACTCTCTTCCACTACAGGTGCTCTATGCTGGTTAGTATTTTTATTGGAGCAGCTAGTGCATTAGCCAGCACATATGTCTCAAATCGCTCCTGGTTTATTATTTGGCAAGTTTTGTCTGCAATAGCACATTCTTGTGCAGGAACATCAGCTGTAATGAGATGGTTCATGGAAACACCCTGTTTTATTAGTTGGAAAAGATGGCTTTTTCCAAATCATGGATTTGCCGACTGTCAGAGGGAAGATGACAACGTTATATGTGAAGTAATTGGTACATATCCTATAGGTTCTCTTTGTGTGCCAAGTTGCATACCTATCACTTTTGTGTGTAGACATTTATATCCAGACTGGAGGTGGGGAAATAGGATGGTGTGTGTCATGGACTCTATTGTTGTTGTGGTGTTAGTGGGGGAAATGTTAGGACGAGTTTTGATGAACAAAAGAAACAGTGGGAGAGTAGCAAATGTTTCCAATTAAGTGTGTAATATTAAAGTGATCAAGAGAACTTTGGGATGGTTGAAACTAGAATTCATGTGCTGCCACAGATAATGCGAGTATTCAGAGAGTGTGGGTTTTTTAATATATAGCAGCATAGACTTCTGTGGTGACATTACGACTTTGCCAGTCATACAAGAGAGAGAGAGAGAGAGAGAGAGAGAGAGAGAGATTTATACCTCGGAATATCAACTTAGACTGTTTCATTATGCTAATGCGTTTTTCCAATTATTATTAGAGTTATTATTACTCTCTTACACTGTTTGCTGGTTAGTATTTTTATTGGAGTACATTAGCAAGCATATATGTCTCAAATATGGTTTATCATTTTGTCTGCAACAGCACATTCTTGTGAAGGAAGATCAGCCATAATGAGGTTGTTCATAGAAGCACCTTGTTTTCTTTTCCAAATCATAGGTTTGCAGGTGCCCAGGGGATGATCACAACAATATATGTGAAGTGATTGGTGGATATGCTATGGTTTCTTTATGCGAGCCAGGTTGCATACCTTGTGTAGACGTCTAGGATGGTCTGCGTTGTGTGGTGTTAATGAACAAAAGATATATTGCAATCCACAATGTTCCCGATCCTCTTCTTTAATTCACACTTACTGTTGAAGTGTCGCTTTGAGGATCCAAAAACACAGAATTTTGGTCCTGAACAAGCGAATCGATTTGCTTTCTGAAGGTAAACTTAAGAAAGTGCCGACTGAAGAACGCACCGCTTATAGGTCCCTCAAAAGAAAAAGAGAAAAAAGGCATTTGAAACACATAAAATCTTACGGCTGTGGAAGCTTGACAGGGCACAGGGCATTCAGCATGCTGTGCAGCATAGTCACTCACGCTTCCCAGGAACGTCCTGTCCAAATCCACGGTTTGAGGAATGCAAACTAGAGCTTTTTGGCGAACCTTTTCACCATTCCAATGCCTCGGCTTCCCAGTATTAACATTGTTGGAGGCCACTCGTTGACAGCTTCTAGCAGCTTTTCTTGGGCATCCCCTTTCTTGGATACAATCAGTTTTGTAGAAAAAGAAATCATGAGCTAGTCAAAAGTTTATCACAAAGTACCTTAACGGGACTCACTCGACGCTATTTTCTGGAACACCTTGTTTGGAAACACAAACACAAGTTCAAGTCCATACCTCGGAAGCACAAAAGCAAGCCCACTTCCATATCCTCCTTCCTCCATCAAGCTCTGTAGCGTCTAAAGCGCGCTCGTTGAATGAGCAGTCATGCAGCCAGCTCTCCACGCCTGATAATGAAAGATAGCTGTGTCATTAATTCAAGAAAATAAGCAACTGGGTTTTGCTCGGGAATCACCAGGAGCTTGGATTTGAGCAGTGCGAGTGCTTTATCTTGTTTTGAAGTTGGCTTCTCTCCTCTAGTATCACAAGAAAAACGAAAAAAGTTTTAGAACACTGCTTGCTTAAGATGTCTAGAAACATTTGTTTCATGTAGCTGAGCAACGAAGAGCAATCCCTGTTGGACACAGGTCCTGCGCCTCTGCGTTTCTTCCAGCTCGGATGAGATTCCGCACATCTCTCAAAGATTATGTTCCAGTTTCTGCGATAAATACGATACACGTAAGAAGAGGACCCCGTAAGAGCGTAGTACCTGATCTTCGGGATGCAACCTGGAGTTGGAGCATCAGGATCCAAATGTCGAACATAGTGAGTTCCGATATTTTTTTGATAGCCCGTGTTATCCCACGAGCCTAGCTTCTGAGTGTATAGGCCCGCCTTCCTGTAGCGATAACATTTGTAAACACGAATATACTCCATGCAAGAGTTTTACCTTCTTTTCTAAATTCAATTCCTTTAGACGCCAGACTCTCGAGACAAGACAAAGACAAGTGTAAACCCGGACTGCGCTTTCAAAAAACAATAAAGTCAGTCCCGTTGAAACGTAATAAGCGATGCTACCTTTTCCATACAAATGCCAATGAAGAACCCATGGTGAAGACTCGGAAGTTTGCAATTGAGCCTTCTGATGGAGCCCTGTCTTTTACAGCTCGATGCTTCTCAGCTGCCTCGTCTCCGTAAAGAAAAAGCCGCTCAACTTCCAGTCGTCCTCAACAAATCGTTTCACCTGACTGCCTCCGCTAGATCCCGGCCAAACTCGCTCAAGGGCTTGGGCAGAGACGTGAAGCCTGTCAAAGAAAAACGTAAGTTGAGTTGTATAGCTTGAGAAACAAAAGTGGTAAACCGGGTTACACCAGAAGCAAAGCGCTCAAATGAATCTTATCTGGTTCCTAGAGACCAGATACGGGTGAAAAGAGAGAACTTAGCACCAAAAACCAAAACCACACCTCTTTGATTCGTGGAGCAGCAAATGGGGACTCTTGGGCTCTTCAGGAAAGCTAGGAATCTTTGGCTCGGGACGCATTTCACCAGCATTCTCACAGGAAGAAGAGAGAACGAGAAAAACATACCTGTATCGCCGGCAATGCCACCAAAAACCCTCTTTACAAGTAAAAATCTCATGGTTTTGAGCGTCTGGTTAGTTAAGCCAGTAAGAGCGCGTCTGGTTAGGCTAACAAGAGCTGTTAGCGGCCGGATCGGAATGTCCACCTCCAACTTTACGATCCACTGCCGTTCAAACGCACTTCCACAAATCAAATAATTAATAAGTTCCGCTATTTTACTGTTATTTTCCAAAATACGTTTGAAGGGCAACAATAAATAATTTATATAATCAAACAGGGCAAAACCACTTTTCTGGGCTTATAAGCTAAATCAAACTTTTTTCTTGGGATTGGAACTCGGAGCAAGATGCTTGCTATTAGAATTACTTTAGAAGCTCTTGTCTATACACTTATCTACATGTAAGCAGCTATAAAATTACAATTAACTGGAATTGTCACTAGAAATAATCAAGTTTATAAATCTACGCATAAATTATAAATCTATAATATCAATTTTTCATAACTTAGACTGTTTTATTATTTGTATAGAAATTACTAATGTGTTTTCCAATTATTATTGGAGTTATTAACTCTAGGTGCTGTATGCTGGTTAGTAGAATAGTTAGTACATTAGCAAGCATATACATCTCAAATCACTCATGGTTTATCATTTTGTTTACAACAGCACATTCTTGTGAAGGAAGATCATCTATAATGAGGTGGTTCATAAAAGCACTTTGTTTTCTTGGCTACCAACGATGGCTTTTTCCAAATCATGGGTTTTCAGGCGACAATATATATGTATAAGGTGATTGGTGGGCGTTCTCGCGCAGCACAGCCTGATCGGAGAGGCGCAAGAGATTTACGAGAGCATGCCCGAGTGTGATCTCATGGATATCCTATGATTTCTTTATGCAAGCTAGGTTGCATATTTTTTGTAGACGATGCCACAATAGCCATATGGACGTGGGAACAGAGGGGGAGAGTACGGAGGATATATTACTGTCTTTATCTCTCTGCAGTCCTTCCTCACCGTTCTCACGCTCACATCTCCCCATCCCATGCTCGCGAGTAGCTCGGATTCTTGCAAACTAAGCCAAGTATGTTGAGTTAAATAGACATTTATTCCTTCTTTATGCTTGTGCAGTAAAATACAGATGTGAAGTCTAATTTAGTAACACTTAACAAAAAACAATATCAAAGTTGATCTTTTGCGATGCAGTTTTAAAAGCATCTTTTTTTTTTCTTCCTTGTTTTTCTTGAGGACCGAGCTAATAGTGTTTTGAAAACCTCGATCAGTTTTTGTTCCTCATTCGTTTGCTTTCCTTCATGCAGACGTTCCAAAGTTCTCACAATCGATCTTCAACACAAACCCATGGTAAATGTCGATGTTAAAGGGAAATCCATCTTTAGGTAGCTGTTTGTGAACTTGAACACGTATGGACAGGGGAACAGAGGGAAAGAGTACGGAGGATATATTACTATCTTTCTCATCTTATCTCTCTGCAGTCCTTTCCTCACCGCTCTCACGCTCACATATCCCCATCTCATGCTCGGCGAGTAGCTGGAGCTTTCCCTCGGATCTCTTTTCCCTATCCCTTGCTCGATAACAGTGGTATCGTAGCCACTTCGTCTGGGACACACGCTCGAGCGTCGTGAAGGAGACCAGTCGTTGGAGGTCGGCTATCAGGTAAAGCGGCCGGAATGTTTCGTTTCGCTTTCACAGTTTTTGGTGACCGATCTTCTCTGGACTGGTCGTGGATAAAGGGAGGGAGGGGATTTGTTCTTCCTGGGCAATGGCGGCACCATAGAGGCGGCCGAAGGCGGCGATTTCAGGGGATTTACCAAGGTTTAGTCTTGATGTTTTCGCAGCACAAGAGAAGATGATAAGGTGCCTATCCGATCGGCAGGAAGATCTAGACGACAGCTTGCGGGTCTTAGGAGCTGCAGTGACCAGGCCGATGGGGGACTCCGGAAAGAGGAGGGAGTTAGGCGCCGACCTTTCGAGTTCCAAGTACCACCATTCAGCGGGAGCACGGTAGGGGAGTAAGCCTTCGCTTTTGGGACAACAGCTTCAGAGTTTCCTATGGGAGCAGTTCTCCAACAGGTCGACGGTCAGCGAGCCGATACAAAGTATCGTTTAGCACCCATGCAGACTCAGGGATTCTTCACAGCGGCGCCAGCTTTCAGCGGGATAAGGGCCGGTTCAAGAGCGGGAGTTTCCGTGTAATGGTCCTTTCCGGAGAGGCAGAGTGGGCAGGACAACGTGGGGCGGGTGGGGGAATCCATTCCAATCCACGAGAACTAGTAGGGAGTCTGGACCCTCTCGGGCTGGGTGGAGTGCGTGGGACTCATGGCTGCGCAAGTTGAAGAGGTGGTTTCTATACCGTGGTCATCGCGATTCGCACAAGGTAGCCGGCTCTCCACTTGAAAGCCTGGCCTCCGAGTCCCTTCTCTCTCGAGACTGTAAAACCAGGCTTCCAAGTTGGGAGGAGTTCAAGCAAAGGATTCGGGAGCATTTTATCATCACGTCCGTGGGAGAGCTTCCCTTCAACAAACTCTGCGGAATGGTGTACAGATTTAAGTCCCAGACGCCCAGGAATTCAACGAGACGTGGCTTAAGGCGAGATACGAGGTGACCAACATCCCGGAGGATGCTTTGATGCAACGTTATGGCAACCGAAATAGCTCAGCTATCTCCTCGCTCGGTCCAGCAAGCGATGGGATTAGCATTAAACACGGATCTCAAGTTCCACGAGTGGGAAGCTCGTCTTTCCGGCCGATGGAGGCAAGGGCCACCAAAGGAGACAACGAGGGCCGGAGCCACCCAGAGTGGTATGCCAACTCCCGATCAGCGGAAGCAATGCAAGTAAAGGGAAGCGATGACCTCAAGCTTGGGAAATGTTCATTGGGAAGTTTGCAAGGCTCCGTGCACTTGGGAGAATGCAAAAGACAAGGATATCTTAGTCCTGTAGACGGATGTACCACATTGGCCTCAGAAGCAGCGAGAAGAGGCGGACGCGGGGCTTGAGGGAGAACTTTCTGTGGCGAAGGCATGCATCTCCTATCCGGCCTTTATGGGAAAAGCTGCGGGTACTTGTTTCGGAGTCAAAGGAACGATTAGCAGGAAGCATTCGCATTAATTGACTCGTGAGTGCCACCGTCAACCAACATTCTCTATCTAAGCTGCAGCTCGCAGCGCGTCCACAGAAGACTCCTCTAGAGGTGGAGATAGCGGACGAGGGAGTCATCGAGGCGTCTGCCCGGGTCTCATGCTCGATGCTCATTGGTGGTCACCAAGTGAAAGGAGAGTTCTTCATCCTGGGCATCAAAACACTTCGCCTCTTTTGGGGACATTCTCGTCAACTTTGATGAGCATCGTCTCTCCTTCAATCACCAGGGGAGGAAGATCGTCTGGAGGGGGGAGTGGACATTGGAAAGAAGACACGGGCAACCGCTGGACAATGCCGGGGGTTGATCGCGAGAGGAGGATGTCCCATGGCGTATGATTCAGAAACAGGGATTCTTCTTCCAATGGATGGGAACCCGAAGAGATCCTTTCGAAACGACATCTTCAGCTTTCTCAGGCCTAGCTGCAAGGTCCAACCATGTACCAAGTTCCGACTTCTCCAGTCACAGGGGAGGGGAACCAGAGAGAACCAGGTCGTTGGAGGAAGCAGTACACCACGGAAGCCATTCGTGAGGTGGCAAGGAAGTATTCAAGGGTCTTCCTCAACCGAGTTTGTGCTCATGAAGCAATCACGCACAAGATCCAACTCGAGAAAGGGATCGTCACGACTGTTCATTCAGCTGAGCCATGTAGAGCGAGGTGGATAAGATGATCAAGGAGCTCATGGACAATCTCTTAAAGAGGACAGTTTCAGTCCTTACACGGCACCAATAATCTTGGTGCTAAAACGTGACGGCTCGTGGAGACTGTGCGTTGATTACAGACAGCTCAACAACGTCACTCCCCATCCCAACTTAATTGATGGACTCGGTGAAGCAGCTATTTCTCCGAGCTAGATTTGCGATCTGCATATTATAAAATATCCATGGCAGAGAAGGACAGGATGAAGACAGCATTTCAGACTCACAGAGGGGTTTTACCAGTTTAAGGTGAGGGCTCACCATCCTTTTCAGTCTCTCATGAACAAGATCGGTCATTGTATTTTTCGACGACATCCTCGTCTACAGTCGATCCTGGGAAGAACACCTTACACACATCGACGAGGTTTTGCAAGTGCTAGAGGATCATGCGCTGATCGTCAAACTCTCAAAATGCTGCTTTGCCAAGCAAGAAGAGAAGTACTTAGGCTTCCGGATAACAAAAATGGAGGCGATGAGTGGTCTCTCACCACCATGAAGTAGCTCCATGTATTTCTCAGGCTCTGCAACTACCTCTGGAAGTCTGTGGAGCACTATGCTTCCGTTGCGTCGCCTCTGACGGACATCATTCGTGCAGGCAGGTTTTCGTGGGACGAGAATGCACGGTACGTTCGAACTTTTCGGCTCCGATTCTTCAACTTTCAGACTTTGAGAAGCAGTTCATCGTGGAGACGATGCCTCGGATGCAGGAGTGGGAGCGATCTTGAAGTTCGAGAGCAAAAGGTTCTTGGAAGCGGAGTCTCGCCAGCCGGCGTATGATTGACAAAGTGGAGGCACTGCGAGGTCGCACGGATCACTTCAGTATGAAATTTCTTCTCGAGCAGCCTCGCCTTAACAAAAAGCAGAGGCAGCTTCAATCACTCGATTTCACGATTGAGTATAAGCCAGGGAAAACAAACGTCGTCCCTGATGCGCTCTCAAGGATGTTTGAAAAGCCGGAGGTCAGTTGTCACACCAGAAATCATAAAGGGCTAATCCAACGATGACCAGACAACAACTTCAACGACGCGAAGATTTCCTTCCATGACGGCTTGCTCTAGAAGAAAGGAAGGATTCTGCAAGATCATCTTCACCAAGGCATTCTCGCGGGGCATCCGGGGGTCGTGTGGAAAGGAATGGAGTGTGAGATACGCACTTGGATCAGGGAGTGTCCAGAGATAGTCGCAACACCTTGTCTTCTCAAGCATTTACCTTCTCCATCAGCGCAGCTCTCGTCCTCAGCTTCAAAGAAGGTGGTAGAGATCTTCTGGAGGGAGGTGGTGAGGTTCCATGGCGTTCCAAGCGAAATCGTCTCCAACCGAGACACCAGGTTTCTCAGCCAGTTTTGAAAAGACCTTTTCACAACGTTACTGAGCTTCAGCACCGCCTACCATCCCCAGACAGATGGTCAGACGGGACGGACGATTGGAGACATTGGGGATACGTGCGGACCAGCTGGGCACACTCGCGGAGTTTGCCTACAACACTGCTCGGCACTCAACCATCGGTATGTCTCCATACCAGTAGCTTCCCCGATCTTGATGACAACTCCCACTTCATCAAACGACGTCAGTGACCAAGTGGAAGCCATCAGGAAGATGCAGCAGCTGATTGGGCAACGGTTGGAATCTCCTCGTGTAGTCACAGCTCCATCCCAGATTCTTCGGCACACTCAGGATACTCGAAAAGATCAACGAGCTCGCCTATAAGTTGGCATTACCACCGGGGTCGCACCTACATAACGTTTTCGACGTGTCGGATCTCAAGCTTTTGCGGACCAGCTCCCGGAGTTTTTTCCTGCGCCGGAGTTTGTCTCCTCCGACAGGCAGCCTATGCTGCAACCGAAAGCACACTGGGAGATACAAGGTCAGGTGGCACGGAACGGATGACGAACAGGAACGGACCAGAGCTCCTCGAAACAGACCTGTTAGGACGTACTATAACGCATGAGAGTACGGAGGATTTATTACCATCTTCCTCGTCTCATCTCTTCTTTCACATCTTACCTTCTCTCCCCACATCCATCAGTTTAAGGAATTTAAGCACTGTCGGGATGATGGATGTCGAGTTTTGGCCTGGCACCTGGGTTAAAAATTTACTCGCTCTCGCGATCATCTTGATGATAGACTATGGAGTTATCAGAAGAACTTTATCAACACTCGAGATACACTAAAAAGCCTTGCCATATACAACATTGCAGATCAACTTCAAGCAAGTGATGAGGTTGATCACTTACAAGTTTTCCGTCAGTTTACTTTGGATATTCCCCTACTCTAAATCTCCAGCGCCCAGCTGCTCACGATATCGCCAGGTTTTGGTGTGCGGGATCCTCGTCTTTGATTTCACTCAGCCGGAGCATTGTTTCTACAAGAATCTATTCAATGACAGCAGCTGAAAGACACTGTCCGGTGAGTGTTTCCACGTTCTCTTGACATCGATTTTGCTTCAATTGTTGTGGAAGTAAGTTCCATCGAATTAGCAGATGCATGGTTTACCCCTGGTAAAGGGATTCTTGTGCTTAAATTCCTTTCTTTTCCATAGGATCTATTAGGGCTTCAAAGGTTGGGTATGGAAATTACTAGTAAGAGCGTTCCATTGTGGTGGTTCTTCTTACCTGTTTCAATAATTATGACTTGGGCCATTACTTTCTATGTTTTCACCATTTACATCACTTTTTATCCTCCAAAGTGGCACTGCCCAAGTGGTGTTCTCTATTGTCGAAGAGACTGCAATCCACTAAACCTTGGCTACCATTGGGGTTTTACGTCAGATTACTTGGCTTATGTAACAATTGGGCCAAAGTACTCTGCGATTCGATATTGGCAGCTTGTTTGCTTCACTCATCACATATATACATTTTTATCAGTGGGCTATATTATTGGAGGTAAGACAGTCTCATAAATATTATTTCTAAGATGTTTTTACAGCTATTATTGGAATCGTTACTCTCTTTCACTCCAGGTGCTGTATGCTGGTTAGTATTTTTATTGGAGCAGCGAGTGCATTAGCAAGCACATATGTCTCAAATCGCTCCTGGTTTATCATTTGGCAAGTTTTGTCTGCAATAGCACATTCCTGTGCAGGAACATCAGCCATAATGAGATGGTTCATAGAAACACCCCGTTTTCTTGGCTCGAAAAGATGGCTTTTTCCAAATCATGGATTTGGTGACCGCCAAGGGCAAGATCATTACCACATATATGAGGTGATTGGTGGATATCCTATACTTTCTTTATGTGAGCCATGTTGCATACCTATAATTTATGTCTGTAAACGTCTATATCCAGACTGGAGGTGGGGAAACAGGATGGTGTGCGTCATGGACTCTATTGTTGTTGTGGTGTTAATGGGGGAAATGGTAGCACGGGCTATGAAAAAAAGACACAGTGGAAGAGTAGCAAATGTTTCCGATTAAGAAAGAAATATGGCTTCTTTTGTGTAATATTATGTGGTTGATGCGAAAGTTTGTAAAGGATTTGCAGTACTGGGGGCATGGGGAAAATCCTTGCCACTTCTTCCAGTGGCCTGATATTATTGTAGTTTAAAACACAAATAAGGTGGCCAAATGCCACTGCGTTGGCGAGCCCTGTCTGATTCTTCCAGGAATCCATTCTGGGCGTAGCACAGCAGTAGATTCGTCCATGACACGAGATCCTTGGCCGGCATTCTCCCTGGTGCGCGAGCTCCGTGATCATCGAGTTCCGTGTCACTCTGAGACGCGATCGAACATAGCCTGGCAGTCGCCGATCCGGGAGGCTGTAACATATACGAGACAAGATCGCGGAACGCCATCCCATCAAACATGTTCTTGGTGAGCGCAAGATGCCCGGACTGAGCATACAGTGTAATGAGCGAGTTCCAAGAGACCACGGTGATCCGGCATGGATCTTCTTCGCTTGGCCGAGATTGGAGCTCCGGATGTAGGATTGCACGACCTCGTTGCAGGACACGAGATTCCACAGTGGCATAGGAGGCTCTTGGATTGCTCCCTGGCAAAGCGTCGCGATGGGGCATTCGATCGAAGAGCCGGGATGATCGAAGAGCTCGGCGGCATTGGAGGGATTTCGGCGATCCATCTCTTGTATTCCACCAATCCGCCGATGGGAGAGCGCAGGCAGGCACGAAAGACATCGTCTCGAGCAAACTCTCGGCGTCGCAAAGCCTTCCGATCTCGCGAGAGTAGTGATTCCATTGGAACGATGCCATAGTCAGCGATCACAGGCGACCATAGACACGAACTGATCGCGGGCGATTAGGATCTTGCAAGCAGAGGACGGTGATGAGCGAGACGAGATCGATCCTCACTCCGCCATCGAGCGTGGCCGTGGATGGCTTCCCTGTAATGCCCCTTTTAGGCATATGTTTCCATCATCAGGTTCCAGGCCGCCAGATCTCTCGTGCGCATTGCGGCAAGAAAAGCTCGAGCCTCGATCGCACGGCCATTGCGAGCGTAAGCGTGCATCAAACTCGTCCAGCACTGGCAATTCACTATCTCGTCCGGGATGCTGTCAAACGACATTGGATGGCGTAGCCCGAGAGGATCGCGTTCCAGGTGAAAACGTTCCATCTCGGCATTTTGTGCTGGATCATAAGCGCGTCCTCCATTCTCCCAGCCTGGCCGAGCATCGCGACGAGCATATCAAGTCCCTTGCGGGCATTTGCTGGTGGATCCCGCTGGGCATAGGCGGCGGCGATTGATGTAGGCACGAGAGTCCGGCATCCGGAAAAACATCCTGTTGACCTCTTCTACAAGGCATAGCCAAGTTTCTCGTTGCCATCGTCTCACACCTCCACCAAATTCCTGATTTGCACGAAAGCTCCGACAGCACGAGATCTTTCTCGGGCTCAGTGTCGTAAAAAGCCTTAATTATACCCATTGCCTCATCTTGGCAAATGCTGGAATTAGAGCTAGGCATTTGATCGAATAGAAATTTACAAAGGCTTCAATGAAAAGAATACAATAAATTCCTTTTAGCATATGCCCTGCTTGGCATATCCTCTGGTCCAATACTCATCCTCAGTGCAATGTGTATAGAATCAATGAGCGAGATTATGGATACAACATATGTTTCTAACACTTGGTTTTTAACCAAAGCTGCTGAATTAAAAAATTACTAGAGCATCACAACATTTTTATATATCCAATATGGAATTATATACTCTTCCATTATTAACTATAACCATTCCCTACCAGATCAAGGGTAAAAAGTAAATATACATGATATGAAACATATGGTATAGATTCGTCCTCAGTGCATTCCTGTATCTCTATCTACACCTCATAATTTGATGATGTCCCTGCATAAGCATGTGCTACTTGTAAAGCAATGAATGTAAAACATATGTGAGCTCCTCCAATAGCAAAGCTAACTAGCATGGATAACTTGTATTTGAAGTGAGTAGCAGTGCTTAACAATTATTCATAAATACCTCCAGCCACATAGCCCAGTGATAGCAAAGTATATAGATATGGAGTGAAGCAAGGAAGTTGCCAATATCAAATTGCAGAATAATTTAGCCCAAACTTCCCAGTTCCAATGTAGCATGAATAGAAACCCCAGTGGTATTTAGGTGAAGAAACATCCTCTTTAAAGGGCTATAATTTAAATACACTAGTGTTTGGATTTCTTTCATCTTAGAACAAATAGCTTTTCAGAAAAGATCTCGGAGACAGTAAAGGCTTTTTTCGTTCTTGAATCCATATAGCTAGAAACGCAATAGCGACCACAAATCTTTTAGTGATATTTAAAGATAAAACCAAGCGCGAACTTTTTGTAATGGTCGGCAAGCAGCTCGCGCGCAGATTGAGCTGACTGGACACATCGCCTCTCAAATGATGTATATATCCTTTTTACAATCTAGCTTTATTTGTGGAGATCTTGGCCGTTTTCGATCTAGTAGCTACGTCTTGGAGCAGCTCAAGAGCCGGGAGCTTGAGCTGCACAGGAAGTGTTCCTGCCATTTTTCCTTCCATTCCTTTGAGTTTTGTTATACCAGAAGGAAGGGAGCTGAAGCTCTAAAGGTAGGCTTTCGCTTCTCCTTTTTTCTGATCATTCTTTTTGTTGTTTCTGCATGTGATGGAACCGGTTAGCATCTCTCACGGTTATAGATACCACCACCTTGGATACAGACTTGATAGCCGAGTGGCAATCCCCACACACCCGCAAGTTCCTCAGCGACGAGATCAATCCAAAAGCCACAGCCATCTTTTTGCAACAGCTCCTCCTTTTGCTCCTCGCCAACGTCATGAAAGATCTCCTTCGTGTTGGGAACGTAGCCAGCGTGCCGCATTTCTCTCGCCAGCCTCTGGAGATCCGCGACAATATCTTCGCTGTGAGGATGCGAAAGATCCCCCACCACGAAACTGTGAACTTCGCTGCCAACTTCGATGTTGCTGATCCCCGGAACTTTTCTCACTCGCCTCGACTTCATCAGGTTCCGGATCATCGACACCTTGTCCCTCCTCCGGATCGACAAGTACATGTTCCAGAGAACCACGTATGAAGTCGTGTAGCCTCGAAGATCTTCGCCGCGACTCGCTCAGCTCAATCGGCTTCGCGGTGGATCAGGTGACAAGCTCCCAGCAGCGACATCCAGATCACGATGTCTGGAAGGAATGGCATCGAGTTGACGACGGTGCTCAGAGTTCTTCATGCAGCAATAGCGCTCTCTCCTCGGCACCATCCCCAAGCAGACGAAGTGGTCCCAGCCCTCGGCCACGAGACCGACATGGCTGCACGAAGTTCGAACGTTCCGGAACGTTCGAGATTCATAAGATGGAAGACTTCCCCATTTCGAGCATAAGCCCACACCAAGGTCATCTAGGAAACGAAGTTGCGCATCTTCATGCTCTCAATCATGCTCCTGGCGGCACCGAGATCGCTCAAAAACTTGCGGGAGAACTGTCCAGCAGACGATGGTCTTGCGTCACGGCACCGCCAAAGTGCCCACTCTCGGCATACGTGAGGAGCATAGACTGGATTCTTTTCCGGGATTTGAACGAAGATTTTCTTCGCGAGGGCGACAAAGCCTTGGTAAGCTAAGCTTGCACAATCGCCGTCCACGCCACCACGTCCTTATCCGGCATGGAATCAAAGATCTCTCTCGCGTTGGCAAAATCCCTTCTTTGGCCATTCTTGTAGTTCTCCGGAGCCGATGGAACGCCCTGTCCAATTCTTCCAGGAATCATTCTGCAGGTAGCACAGCAGTAGATTCGTCCACGACATGGCCGGCATTCTATCAAAACTCGATTTTGCTGCCTCGATTTGCCCCTGCGCGAGCGCTGTGATCATTGAGTTCCATATCACGGCCTGGAGCTCTGGGACACGATCGATCACCGCCGGGCAGTCCCGGATCTGGATGCCGCCACATATCCAGCGATCATCGGGTTTCACGAGACAAGATCACGAAACTCCATCCCGTCAAAAGTGTCTTGGCAAGCTCAAGTTGCCCAAACTGGGCATACAGTGTAATGAGCAAGTTCCAAGATGCCACGTCATGATCCGCCATGGAATCGAAGATATTCTTTTCCTGGTCGAGATTGGAACTCCGGATATAGGACCTCACGACCACTTTGCAGAACAAGAGATTCCAGTGGGGCATTCGATCAAAGAGGCTCTTGGATCGCGCAATATTCCCCTCCCTGGCACTTTGCGATGGCACATTCGATCGAAGAGCCGGGATGCGATCGAAGAGCTCGGCGGCATTGAAGGTGTTCCCAGGAGTATTTCGGTGATCAAGAGAGATCACGCATCTGCAGCGCTGCCGCAGCGCCCATACAACTGGATGAGGAGATTGGCGAAGAAATATCCTTGCCAATGAGGAAAAACCTAAAGCAATCGTCGGCCAGCAGCCCTCACGAGATCCAATGCCGCTCCTCTAGCCCTCACGAGATCCAATGCCGCTCCTCTAGCCCTAGCAGCCCGACATTGCTCTCTAACCCAAAGTTTTGGTTAAGCAGATCATGGGCGACCATTGATCGCGGGCGATTCCAAATGGCTGCAAGCCGAGAGGATGGTGATGAACGACACAAGATCGATCCTCACTCCACCGTCGGGCGTGGCCTCGTGGAAGAGTTGGATGGCATTGCTCAGTTTGGGCATATGCTTCCATCATCAAGTTCGTTTCACAGCATCCCGGAAGAGATCGTGAATTGCTGCTGGACGAGTTTGATTCATGCTTACGCTCGCAATGGCCGCGTGATCGAGGCTCGAGCTGTGCTCGCCGCAATGCCCACGAGAGTGGATATCTCCCGCATAGCCGGAGAGGATCGCGTAACGTTCCATCTCGGCATTTGCTGCTGGATCTTGAGGGCGTCCTCCATTCTCCCGGCCTGGCCGAGCATTGCGACAGGCATATCAAGTCCCTTGTGGCCATTTGGTGGTGGATCGCCATCGACATGCCCGTGCTGGGCATATGCGGCAGCGATTGATGTAGGCAACTGTGGCATTCGATCAAACAGCAGCTTCGCTCTGTCCAGGATGCCGTTTTCCATCAGCCCATTCCAAGACACGAGATTCTACTGGGCCATCCGGGAAAACATCCTCTCTGCCTCTTCTACAAGGCATAGCCCGACACTATTGCTGTCCGCGAAACCAAGTCCCTCGTCACCATTGTCTCAAACACACCTCGAGCCTAATTCCCGATGTGCTTGAAAGCTCTCACCAATGAAGTTGATAGTATTGAGGTTAGTGAGATCCAGGTGGCACATGTCCTGCCAGGTTACCGGAGGGTTCATGGTTTATCAAATATAACCTTTTGTCCATCCATTGTTTCTTTTCATGGTATCATATCCTGGGACGATGGCTCTCACTGGTGAGGAGGAGGATGAGCCACCTTAATCAGAAGTGGATGGCGCTTGTTGGCTGACAACAAGGTGAGCTACAAGATCATGGTTGCAAGGAGAGTTCTTGGTGTTGCACTAGAGCCCAGATCAGGGCAGAGGCACTGGGTGCTGAGACAGAGAAGTGTTGCTAGAGGA